>NW_026555005.1:0-53078 GCF_021234165.1 Pteronotus mesoamericanus | reverse complement strand
ACACGGAGGCCAAAAGGAAATGACAACAGATGGATGAAATCAAGGCTTCGTTCCCTAGAAAGCTAACGGAGCTTTTGAAACATCACAGTAGGCTTATGAAGGAAAAAGAAGGGGGAACCCCCCAAAATAAAATCAGAAATGAAAGAGGAGAAGCAACAAATGACACCGCAAAGATACAAAGAAGTATAGACTGTACCACAAATCCATGTATGACAACAAATTGAATAATCTTGGTGAAATTCATAAATCTTAAAGACATACAATTTCCTAAAACTGAGCCAGGAAGAATCAGGAAATCTGGGTAGGAAGACTAGCACTAATGAAATTCAAGCAGTAATAAAAACATTAAATTTCCTGGACTGGATGGCTTCACAGGTAATTTTACCAAACATTCAAGGAAGAACTAATGCCTATCCTTCCCAAGCTATTCCCAAAGAAGCAAGAAGAGTGATTACTCCAAAGCCCATTTAAGAAGCATTACCCTAACTTCAAAACTGGATAAAGACACTGCAAAGAAAGAAAATTATAGGCCTATATCTCTGATGAACTTAGATGCAAAGATCCTCTACAAAATATGAGCAAACCAAATACAGAAATATGTTGAAAAGATCATACAGCATGATCCCATGGGATTCATTCCTGGGTTGCAAGTTTGGCACACTGCAATATCTTCACATTATTTAACATGGTACACAAAACACACAAATTGAAGGATAAAAACCATATGATCATAGAAATAGATACAGAAAAGGCTTTTGACAAAACCACTACCCATTTTGATAAAAACTCTTAGCAAAGTGGGAATAAAGGGAACATGTCTCAACACATTAAAGGCCATATACGGCAATCCCACAGCTAACATACTTTAGAGGGGAAAACTAAAATATTTTCTTTAAGATCAGGAATGGGAGAAGGATGTCTACTTTGACTACTTTTATGTAGCATAGGACTGAAGTCTTAACCACAGCAATTGGGTAAGCAGAAGAATGAAAAGTCATCCAAATTGGAATGGGAGAAGTAAAACTGTCATTATTTGCAAATGACATGATCATACACAGAAAGAAGCCAAAAGTTCCCAAAATTAATTGCGAGAACTGATGAATGAATTCAGCAAAGTATCAGGATATGAAATAAATATTCAGAAGCTGGTTGCACTTTTGTGCACCAATAATGTTTCTATGAGAGAGAGAAACTAAGAAAGCACTCCCATTTATAATGGCCTCAAAAAAATTCTTAGCATACATATAACCTAGGAGGTAAAATACCCGTACTTGAAAAATTATCAGACCCTGAAGTAAGACTTTGAAGAAAGTACAAATACATGGACGCATTTACTGGGCTCATGGATAAGACCTACCATTGCTAAAATGCCCACACTACCCAAAGCTATCTATAGATTCAACACAATTCTTATCGAAATACCAATTGCATATGAAACAGAACGAGAACGAATATTCCAAAATTTCTATGGAGCCACCAAACCCTTCAAATAGCTGTAGGCAATACTGAGAAAGAACAAAGCTGGAGGAATCATGCTACCTGATATCAAACTATACTACAAGGTCGTCATAATTAAAACAGTATGGTACTGACATAAACAACCATGTATAGGTCAATGAAAGAGAATAGAGAGCCCAGAAATAAACCCACAGCTTTATGGTCAATCAATATTTGACAAAGGAGGCAAGAACATAGAATGGGGTAAAGACAGTCTATTTAATAAAATGTGTTGGGAAAGCTGGACAGACAGAGTTAAAAGTGAAACTAGACCACCTTCTCATATCATGTACAAGAACAAACGAAAAATAGAATAAAGACTTAATTGTAAGATGCACAACCACTAAACTCCCAAATGAAAAGATAGGGAGTAAGATCTCTGACATTTCAGTTAGTAATACCTTTACTGATATACCTCCTTGGGCAAGGGAACCAATGGAAAAAATATACAGATGTGTCGACGTCAAGCTAAAAAGTTTCCGCACAGAACAATAAACTATCAACCAAATAAGAGAAAACCCACTTACTGGAGAATATATTCACCAGCGACACATCCGATAAGGGGTTAATATCGAAAATGTACGAAGAACTCATACAACTCAACACAAAACATGAAAGAATCCAATTAATGATAAATTGGAAAAGGACCTGGATAGGCATTTCTCTAAAGGGGACATACAGATGGCTAAGAGGCATATAAAAAAAATGCTCAATGTCACTAATCATCAGAGAGATGCAAATTAAAAGCACAATGAAATATCACCTCACACCTGTCAGCATAGCTCTTGTTCGCGAAACAGTAAACAAGAAGAGCTGACGAGGATGTGGAGAAGAAGAAACCCTTGCACACTGTTGGTGTGAATGTAGACTGGTGCAGCCACTTTGAAATCAGTATGGAGATTTTTCAAAAAATTAAAAATGGAACTAACTGCCTTATGTCCCAGTGAATATGCTTTTGACAACATAGCCAAAGAAACACAAAACACTAATTTGAAAAAATATATGTTCTTCTACAGTCACTGCAGCATTATCTACATGAGCCAAGATCTGGAAACAGCCTATGTACCCATCAACAGAAGAGTGGACAAAAAATATCAGTACATATGAACAATAGAATATTATTTGGCCACAAAAGTGGTGGAATCTTACGAGTTGCAACAGCATGAATGGACCTAGAAGATATTATGCTAAGTAAAACAAGTGAGTCAGAGAAAGACAAATACTCTATGATTTCACTTATATGGGGAATCTAAAGAAGAAAATAAATGAATAAACAAATAGAAAGAGACTCACAGATATAAAGAACAGACTGATGGTTGCCAAAGAAGAAGGTGGTTAGGGGAGTGGGTGAAAAACTTAAGGGACTGAGCAGTACAGATTAATAATTACAAAATGGTCATTGGGATATAAAGCGAGGCATAGGAATATAGTCAATAATATTGTAATAACTATGTATGGTGCTAGTTGAGTACTGGAAATACCAGATGCAACACTTAGTAAATTATATGATTGTCCAACCACAGTGCTGTACACCTGAAACTTATACAAAATAGCATTTAATATAGTTTGCAATTGAAAAAATTTTATAATATAGTTTGATATTGGCTGTGGCGATCTCTCCTACTTGGTTTTTCTTTCTCAACATTGCTGAGGCTATTCAGGGTTGTTGATGTTTCCATATAAATGTTTGAAATGTTTGTTCCATATCTTTGAAATATGTCATTGGCATTTTAATAAGGATTGTGTTGCATCTATAATTTGCTTTGGGTACTCTGGACATTTTGATGATGTTAATTCTTCCAATCCATGAACAAGGCATATGCTTACATGGATTTGTGTCTTCCTCAGTTTCTTTCTTCAGTGTTGTGTGGTTTTCTGAATACAGGTCTTTTAGCTGTAAGGTTTATTCCTAGGTACTTTATTTTTCTTGCTCTGCTAGCAAATGGGATTATGCTCCTGATTTCTGTTTCTGACATTTCATTGAAGGTGTACAAAAGTGCCTTTGGTTTCTGAATATTGACTTTGTATCCCACTGTTTTGCCAAATTCACTCATTAGGCCAAGCAGTTTTTTGGTGGAGTCGATAGGGTTTCTATGGACACTGTCATGTGATCTGCAAACGATGACAGTTTTTCTTCCTCTTTTCCAATTTGGATGCCTTTTATTTCTTTTTCTCGTCTGATCCATGTGGCTAAAACTTCCACTACTATGCTGAACAGAAGTGGTAAAAGGAAGGTCATTGTTATCAAAAGAGTCTGGTACTGGCATAAAAATGGACACATGGATCAATGGAACAGAATAGAGAGCCCAGAAAAGAACCCATGTGTCTAGGGCCAATGAATATACGACAAAGCGGGCAGGAGCTTAAAATGGAGTACAGATAGCAACAAATGGTGTTGGGAGATCTGGGCAGCTGCCTGCAAAGAAATTAGACTTGACCACCAACGTATACCATACACAAAGATAAACTCAAGATGGGTAAAAGACTTAAGTATTCGTCGTGACTCCATAAAGTCCCAGAGGAGAACATAGGAATATTTCAGGTATGCCACGCAGCAAGGTTTTCACATATATGTCCCCTAGATCAAGGACACAACGGAAAGAATAAATACATGGGACTGAGCACATCAAATTAAAAAGTTTCTTCACGGCTAAAGACAACATCAGCAAAATGAGAAGGGAACCAACTGTGTGGGAAACTATATTTGCCAACGATACCTCGAACCAGGGCTTGATCTCCAAAATATAAAGAACTCACATGACTCCACACCAGAAAGACAAACAATCCAATTGAAAAATGGGTGAAGGACATAAACAGCCACTTCTCTTAAGAGGCTATACAGAGGGCCCAGAGACGTATGAGAGGATGCTCAGCATCATTAGCTATCAGAACGCAAATTAAAACCACAGTGACATACCACTTCACACCAGTCAGAACGGCCATCGTTAAGCCATCAAGAAACAACGAGTGCTGGTGAGGCTGTGGTGAAAAGGGAACCCTAGGACACTGTTGGTGGGAATGCAGGCTGGTGCAGCCACTGTGGAGAACAGTACAGAACTTCCTCAAGAACCTGAAAATGGAACTGCCTTTTGAGCCGGAAATTCCACTGCTGGGATTACACCGTAAGGATCCCAAAACACCAATCCCAAAGAATCTGTGAACCCCAGTGTTCACAGCAGCACAATTTACAACAGCCATGTGCTGGAAGCAGCCCAAGTGCTCATCAGGAAATGAGCGGATCAAGGAACTATGGTACATTTAGAGGGTGGAATGCTCCTCAGCAGAAAGAAGGAAGGAACTCCTACCTTTTGCTACAGCATGGAGGGAAGTGGAGAGCACTATGCTAAGTGAAATACACCAGACGGTGAAAGACAAGTTCCATATGATCTGGCCTATAAGGGTAACCTAATCAACAGAACAAACGAGCAAGCAAAATATAACCAGAGACGGTGAAAGAAAGAACAAACTGACAGTCACCAGAGGGAGGGGGCGGGGGGGAGGGGAGAAGAGTGGAAAGAAGGGGACGGGTCCTCAGGGAAGATGTGTAAAGGACCCATAGTCAGAGACAGCAGGGGATGGGAGGACTGAAAGTGGGTGGTGAGGGTGGGTAGAGCAGGGGAGAGTAATGGGGGGGAAATGCTGACAACTGTAATTGAACAAAAATTAAAAAGAAAAAGAAATATTTGTGGCTGGAAAAATATTTAATGATAAAAGAGATTCCATTTTTGAAAAATATATTTAGAATGTCTGTAATACACAAAGCCATCTATATTAAATACGACACAAATACATATTTAAAGGCATTTTTACAGAAGTAGAAAACAGCAGCCCTAAAATTTGTATGGAGGCACAAACACCTTGAATAGCCCAAACAATCTTTTCAAAAAGGACAAAGCTGAAGGCTTCACACTTTTTGATTTCAAACTATACCACAATACTCCCATGATCAAAGTTATGATATTGGCATAAAAATAGGCACATAAAGAAATGGATCAGAACAGAGAGTCCCGAACAAAAGCCTCAAATATGTGGTGAAATTGACAAAGGAGTTAAGAATACTCAGTGGGGAAAGGATAGTATATCTTCAATAAGTGGGCTCAGAAAACTGGATAACCACATGAAGAACCAAGTGTGACCCCTATACTACAGCACTCATGAAAATTAACTGAAAATCATAAAGGCCTAAACGTTACACCAAAACCATAACATTTCTAGAGAAAACACAGTGAACTAATACAACTCAGTAGCAAGAAAAAAAAAATGAGATTTCAAAAATAGGCAGGGGAGTTGAACGGACATTTCTCAGGGAATACATAAATCGGTCAACAGAATATTAAAATGTGCTTGACATAACTAATCGTAGCAAAAATACAGTCCGAAATCCCACTGACATGTCACCTCTCACCTGTTTAGAAGGGCTATCATCAAAAGAGAAGTTATAATAACCATTAGTGTGCATGGGGAGAAATGGAAACTCTAGTACACTCTTGTTGGGAATGCACAGAACGCTGGTACAGCAACCATGAAAACAGTATGGAAGCTCCTCAAAGAACTGAAAGCAGCAGTGCCATGTGATCCAGCAATTTCTCTCCTGGGTTTCCATCCAAAGGAAATGAACACAGAATCTGCAGGGCAGACTGGCTCTCTTGTGTTTTTGGAGCGTTATTAACAATGACCACGGTATGGAAACAATCAGACAAGAACGGTTCAAGCTGATGTGGTATAGGTACACGATAGAACAGTACTCTGTCATGAGAAGATATAAATATTGTCATCTGCCACAACTTAGATGAAACTTAAGGGCAATGTGTTAAGTGAAATAAATCAGACAGAGAGAAAAATACTGTGTGATATCACATATATATGAAACCTAAAACAGCCAAACTGATAGAAACAGAGAATGGAATGGTGATTTCCACAGACTGAGGTTTGAGCCAAATGGAGATGTGATGGTCAAAGGGCACAAAATTCCAGTTATAAGAGAAGTTCATAATGATTGCTGTTAATGCTGTATTATACTCAAACATTGCTGCGGTGAAGACATTTGAAGTTTTCTCACCACAAAAAAGGTAATCATGTGATGCGATAGAGATGTTAACTAATGCTAATGTGGTAATCAATTGCAATATATAAATGTAAACATGCACCTCAAACTAACACAATTTTATCTGTAATTATAATAAAGATGGAAAAATGATTTTTAGATGGCAAGATATTCTTTTAAGGATTCCCTAAATCAAGCGTTCATGTGAAATATATATGATATGCACCACAGGTGAGCTAAAGCCTTTTGACTCACAGCCGATAAAATCCATCCAGTATCAATATTACTCTTTCAATGTTATTGGGTATAATTCCGGTCTGGGTGTTAACTATCGTGTTCTATATTTAAAAAAAGTGCTTATATTTGTTCTCTTAATGTTGGTAAGTCTGGAGAAATAAAGGAGAGAAATTTTCTGAGATAAGAATTCCGCAGTCACTACATTTCTACATTATGAAAATTCCCTTCTTGCAACAAAGCTTCCTCAGGTTCTGCTTTAATCCGTCTACTAAGACTATGCCAGGTTGTCTGGAACGCCTAAAATTACGGGGGGAACTGACTTCCATTTCTGGCCATGATGCTGTAACTGGAGCTAGACTAACCCTCTGCCATAAACAGCTAGAATACTGAACACCTATGTGACAATTATTTTCAGATCTCGAACACTGTATATCACGGAAATATGATAAGGAAGGGAGGTAGACTAATGAGGTGAACTCTAAGATCACTCCAGCTTTCTGACTATAGCCAGTCTCCAGATTACATTGCAAGAAATAGGATCTCCAGAAGAAAGTGGGAGTGTCACTGCATGAGGAAAAACAAAGTGGAGTGTGAGGAGATGAGACATCTGGAAAAGGAACGGAGGAATTTGGAAATTCAAAAGAGCCCACACTATCTTCTACTGAAATATAAGCTATTTAGAGAGGCTTCGTTCTGACATGCTAAGGTAAAATGTCACACATGACCTTAAACTCTCTTTACTTGCATACTGCTCTTATATAAGTCGACTTTGTCAACTGTTTAAACTGCTAAAATTCCAGGTTCGTGGAATGTGACTTTCCTCAGAGCCAAGGCAGACAGAAAGATAAACTCATTCTCAGTACGTGTGGCTATTCCTGTCAGAGTAATAGCCAGAGTGGAAGGGGCAGGTAATTGGAAGGTGTTAGGGCCTGACTTGGCGCTATGAAGGAGGTCTTTCTAAAGTAGGGAACTAGTTAGGACTCGGCAAACTTTATGCGTTAACTTTGGATTCTTGGGCACGGTGATGTGAGTTCTTGCATCTTAGTTAGGAAGCTATGTATTTTAATAACCACCCTACTATAGTTGCTCACACCTTGTCATCCGGGAATGAGGACAAGACGTCATCACTGTTTTTGCTGGGTCTCTGTTGGGAAATGCCCGGCCTGGTTACAGAAGCTGTAACCCTGCCAGCAAGCTGGAGGGCCCTAAGGCTGGAAATAATCAGGAGGCCTTGGAGAAACGGGCTCCTGGGGAGACTTGGCCTGTCGCCCTCTCTGCTTTGCCACAGATGGTCAATGGCCAACGACGGGTAAGTTTCCTCGCGCTGAGCTACACGACCTAAGAGAGGTATCAGCCGTCGTTGGCGGCAGATAATAAATTGGGGGACACGGAGAAGGGGCAAAAGGCCCTCACACCTCTCGGCTTGGCTTGGACACAGCCGGAGGTTCATTGCAGCCGAGAAGCAGTCTCCTTATCTCTTGGTGGTTCCCTCCCCACACCGGGCTCAGGCTTGAAGCAGTGCAGGAGTCCGCTGTAAATCAGGCCTGGCGGTTGCTAGGGAAACCAGGCCTAAAAGTAATTTTTTTAAAGTGTGCTTTGTTCTTTCCTCAGATCACGGGCCAGCTCATGCCACGAAGGACATTCACATTATTTATACCCCTTACCCTATGTCGTTAAGGTGCTTGCCCTAACCTTCATTCTATTTTGTTTATATTGGTCTCCTCTCAGGCCCAAGTAAATCAGTGAATTCCTGTCTCTTGTTTTCTTAATTGTATCTCTTCTCTGCGAAACTTATCCTGCTAATGTAACGAGTGTACGTATGCGTTCCAGTTACCTAGCCCACTGGTAAGTTTTTCAATAAAAGCCTTGGAACAAAGGGCGACAGGGCCTTCCCCACTAGGGGGATGTGCCTCGGCCTTCTCCGGTAGGAGGGAAGTGCCCCGTCTGCTCTCCCGGCAAGCAGAGAAGTGTTTGCGACGTTTTGTGTTTATTCCCCCTCATCCATGACAACCCCGGGACGGGCTGTGTGGATTTCAGAGCCCTGCTCCCGCCTCAGCTGGCCCCGGCCGTTTGCCCTCACGTTTCAGGGAGGGCTGAGCTCTCTGTGGCGCTCCCCTGCAGCAGCGTGCCCCCTCTAGCCACTGCGCAGTGCGACAGGTCTCAATATTATCTAACAGAGAACTAGAAAAAAGTTCCTAGTTGTGGTATTGTTTGTCCATGGAGGAGAATGTATGCTGTTTTTGATACTTAAGAAAATTAAGTATATTGGCGCAAATCAAGTTGTATAAAATTTTTGGATAGTTTTGGAATGTCTTTCCTCAACATAAGTCAGATGGGGAAATGAAGTTGGAAGGCTATGCTTTTGAAGTTTTTGAAGTGTGATTTTATCATGGCGGGAGAGATGCCTCCTTACTGGCGGTCACTTTGCTCCTCCTTTCCTCTTCATAAATCTGTTGTCTGTTTCCCACCCAGAATGTCATTGTTTTGAAACACAGAAGATTATCACATTCTCTTGCTCAAAATTTCCATTTGGTTTCTCATCCCATTTAGAGTAAATTCCAAATCTTGTTTTGGCCTATGAGACCCTGAGTGGTGTTATCGAGACACCGTAGGCCCGAAATGACGCTACTTCTGCTGAAAGACCGTGATGCCAGAGCGAGATTTAACACCCGCTTGCCTTGCAATTTCAGCTTCTCCCAGAAATGTTATCCTTATCATCCAGTCTGCAATTTTCTGCTCCACACCGATGAGTTGATCTGTCACGTGGCCCGTCTGCATCTTCCATGGGAAGAAGAGGCAATCTGCATGATAAACCCTCGTCATTCCTCTCCTGGGACAGGATGCCCAGTCTAAACATAATCTTGTTTTTCCTTTTCCTCACAATTCCCCCACCACATCCCTCTTCCTATACCAACCTTCCATTTTGTACAAAGCCTCTGAGAACCTTCGAGTTGCTAACGGTGCATTGAGTAATTCATAAAAATCTTTATACAGTTCTTGAAGTTGATACAGATTTGCAGTTCATCAGATCTTCAAATTTACTTGGTCGAATCGTGCCTTTTGACAACGGACAGGCCCTTGGCAGCCACCTCTCCTGTCCCTTTGTCCTGGCACGCTCTATTGTTGGCCCCTTGGCCTTCTGACCGCTCAGCGAAGCTGCCAGGTGTGTATCCCCCTCAGCACTTTTGCACGTGCTGTGTCCTCTGTCCCCCTCTCGGAACATTCTTCCCTGCAACGCCAAGGCTGCAGGTCACTTCTGGCGGAGGCCTTGGCGACAGGGTCACGTCTCAGAGAAGCTTTCGCTGGCCACACTAATAGCACCCCAAAGCACTTCTCCTACGGTTTTAATTGTTTTCACTCTTTGATCCACAGATGTTGAATTCGTGTGTCTTGGTGTAACGTGATTTCAAATCCACCTGTTTAAGGTTAAGTGAAGTCATTTTAATCCACTTGTTTATTCCAAAACCCCAAATCGTTGCTTTTATATAAATGGAGAAAGTTCTGTGGGGATGTCATTCTCCTTCTGTTTGTTCATGAGCAGAGGCCCTTGTCCCCAACCCAGGGGCTTATTGATGAGAAGATGTGGAGAAGCACCTATGGCAAGGACACCTCTAGACGATGAAGGCTGAGACTCTATTAGGATTATTTGAGAGATTTGGTTTGGGCGGAGTGACTCTTCACTAACCAGAAAACTCTCCAGAGACCCTTGGGACATTCCATCGTCTCATGGCAACATAGGTCTCTTACACAGTGGTGATAACCCCCAAAGCATCCCTGTGACAGGTGAGCCAGCCTTCCAACCTATCACCTCGCTCCCTAGCCACGTGCTCTAGCAACAGGGGACTTTTACTTTTGTGCTGGCAGTTGGAAACCAGCTCTTGGTTGGGCACCGATTCTTTATTCAGTGTGACTTCATTCCTTCATCTCCCCTTGCCTGCAACTAAAGTGTGGTTAGCCAGTCCTTGTTTGGTATATGTTATTGCCTTATTTGGCTTATTAAGAAATATCATTCTGTATGCTATTGGCTTAGGAAATTATAATTTCTACACGAATGTGAACTACATACATTCTTAACAAAGACAGAAATCAGTTTTTGTGTATAACTTGCCACCTCTCCACAACAAAACAAAAACAACGCAGCACAGCAATATATCGGCAGGGCATACCCTTCATTTCAGTATGAAGAAACAGAGGAAAAGTGCACGTATCCTAAGGAAACAGCTCAAAATGTCATAATACCTAGTGAGTTGTCATGAAGTCAATACATCAATGTACCTGCCAGCCAGATAGCGATAGAGGATACCACAAGTCAGTAGAAGCTCCCTATTTTCTTGAACTCTTAGTCAGTAGTTCCTCCCACGAATTTACTAGTATCATTAGTCTTAACATCATAGGTTCATTTTCTTATTTATTGAAATCCTATTATAATACTAGATTTTGTTTCTTCTATTGCTATGTTTAGTTACTGCTATAGAAGAAAATCACCGCTCACCCCACAGAGCTGCCAGCTTTCTCTCTCTGTATGAGTCTGTGTTTATGTTGCTTGGCGGTTCAGTTTGCATAGCAGAATCCACGTGTGGGAGAAAGTACGTGGTCCTTGTCTTACCGTGACGGGCTTATTCGCTTAGCATAATGTCCTCCGGTTCCAGCCATCCTGTCACAAAAGGTAAAATTTGCTTCTTTTTGATCGGCAAATACGATTTTGTAGTGGAAATGTACCATAACTCTTTCATCTACTCATGTAGTGATGCACACTCGGGCTGCTTCCAAATCTTCGCTGTTGTAAAGAACATTGCAAACAACATAGTGGTGCATATATTTCTCTCAAATGAGTATATTGTGTTTCTTCAGCTGAATCCCCAGGAGTGGAATCACTGGATCATAAGGCAGTTCCATTTTTAATTTTTTGAGGCACTCCATACTGCTTTCCACAGTGTCTGCACGAGTCAGCATTCCCACCAACAGTGCACCAGGCTTTCCTTTTCTCCCCATCCTCTCCAGCAGTGGTTGTTTGTTGATTTATTGACGATGGCCATTATGGCAGATGTCAGGTGATATCTCCTCGTGGTTTCAGTATGTATTTCTCTGATGTAGGGATGTTGAACATTTTTTCATACGTCAATTGGCCATGTCATTGTCCTGTTTGGAAGAGTGTCTATTCAGGTCTCTTGCCCATTTTTTAAATGGATTGTTTGGTTTTGGTGGTGATGAATTTTATAAGCTATTGATAAAATTTGACATTAACCCCTTATCAGGTGTATCCGCGAATACGGTCTCCCATTCAGTACATTCTTTTTAATGTTGTTGATGATTTCCTTAGCTCTACAGAACTTTTTAGTCTGCTGAAGTCCTGTTTGTTTATTTATTCCTTTGTTTGCCTTGCCTTAGGAGATACAGCAGAAATAATATCGCTAAGAGCAATGTCTGAGGTTCTACTGCCTGTGAGTTCTTCTAGGACTATGGTTTTGAGTCTAACATTTGTGTCTTTAGTCCATTTTGAATTTATTCTTGTGTGTGGTTAAAAAAGGGAGTCTAGTATTATTTTTCTGCAATTATCTGTTCAATTTCCCCACCACCATTTTACTGAATAAACTATCACTGGCCCATTGTATGCACTTCCTTCCTCTGACAAATATTAATTGACGAGGAAGGTGTGGGTTTATTTCCGGGCTCTCTGTTATAACACTGTTTTAACGCTGATCAATGTGCCTGTTCTTCCAGCTTTGTTCTTCTTTTTCTAGATCGCTGTTGCTCTCTGCAGCCTATCTGCTATTTTGTGGTTCCATGTAAAATTTTTAACTATTTGGTCTAGTTCTGTGAAATACATCTTTGGGATCTGGATAGAAATCGCATTGAATCTATAGGTTGCTTTGGGTAATATGGACGTTTTAATGATATTAATGCTCCCACTTATTTCTATCATCTTTAATTTCTTTCTTCAGTGTCTTATAATTCTCTGAGTACAGGTCCCTTAATCGTTTGTTAAATTTATCCCTAGGCATTTTATTCTTTTTGAAACAATTGCGAATGGGGTCATTTTTCTTTTCTGAAAATATCTATTCGGGTCCTTTCTGTTTTTTTCTTGATGAGCCTGGTTAAATGTTTGTCAGTCTTGTTTACCTTTTCAAAGAAGCAGCTCTTGGGTTCCCTGATCTTTTGTAGTTTTTGAGGCTCTGTTTCATTTATTTTTTTGTGTGTGATCCTCATCATTTCCTAACTTCTACTCACTTGGGACTTTGTTGTTCCTTTTTTCTAGTGCCTTTAAGTGTAAAGTTAGGTTGTTTGTTTGAGCTTTTTCCTGTTTCCTGAGTTAGTCCTGCAGTGCTATGGATTTCAGTCTTAGGACTGCTTTTGCAGTCTCACTGGTTTGGGTTGTGGTGTTCTTACTTCCATTTGTTTGAAGGCATCTTTTGATTTGTTCTTTGATCTTATTATTAACCTGCTCCTTGCTTAATCACATGCTATTTAGCTTCCAGGCCTCTGTGTATTTTTCAGTGTTCTTCCTGTGACTGATTTCCAGTTTCATAGCACTATGGTCAGAGAAGATGCTTCACATGATTTCAATCGTTTAAAATTTATTGGGACTTGTCTTGTGTCCTACCATGTGGTCTATCTGAGAAAACTTTCCAAGTGCACTTGAGAAGAATGTATATTCTACTGCTCTGAGATGAAATCTCTGGAAATACCCAGTAAACCCTTTTGATCTAGAATGTAATTTAGAGCTGCCATCTCCTTGCTGTACTTCTGTCTGGAAAGTGTATCCAGTGGAGTCAATGGGGTTTTTTAAATCCCCTACTATGACCGTATTTCCATCAACCTCTCCTTTTAGGTACATCAAGATTTGTTTTACTTGTTTAGGTGCTCCTATGTTGGGTGCGTAAACGGTAACTAAGGTAATATCCTCTGGTTTCATAGTTCCCTTTATCATTATGTAGTGCCCTTTTCTCCTCTTTCAATAGCCCTTGTTTTGAAGTCTGTCTTGTCTGATTTAAGTACTGCTAACTCATCTTTTTACCTTCCCCTTTTCATGAAATAATTTTTTCCTCCCTTTACTTGTAGTCAGTGTGTATCTTTTATTCTAAGGTGCGTTTCTTTAAGAGAACACATACATGGGTCTTGTTTTCTGATCCACTCATCTACCCTATGTCTTTTGGATTAGAACATTTAAACCATTTACATAAAGTGGTTATTGGTAGATATGCACTATCACAGGCAGGGTGGAGATGGGGAGCCATTTTATTTTTAAAACATGTTCCTCTGCTGTGGTTATTGTCATCGTTGTTGTTGTACTCCTTCTTCTTCCTCTCCCCCTCTCTTCCTCCTCCTTCGTCTCCCTCTTCTTCTTCTTCTCCCTCCCCTTCCCCTTCTTACTTTCTTTTCTGGTCCACTCATCTACCCTATGTCTTTTGGATTAGAACCTTTAAACCATTTACTTAAAGTGGTTATGGGGTGGGATGTCTGTGAAATACATCTTTGGTATGTGGCTAGAAATCTCATTGAATCTATAGGTTGCCTAGGCCAGTGGGGTGGGATGGATTGGGGAGGGCAAAGGGGGGAAACTCTGAGACAAGTGTAATAGAATAAACATGATTCAAAAATAAAAAAGAAGAAAGGAGGAAAAGAGACATGCAAAAAATTATAGTAAAATTGATTTTTAGGAAAATAGAGCACAGATGATGTTTAGGCAGTTAAACTACTCTGTACAATACTATAATGATAGATACATGAAATTATAAATTTGTGCAAAATCACAGACATTCCCCATGAGTGAACCCTCATGTAAACTGTGGACTTTATACAATAATGGCATTTCAACATATTTCCATCAATTGTAACACATGTACTTCCCTGATGGGGGATGTTGACGATAAAGGAGACGGTACTTGTGAGGAGGTAGGATGTATAGGGTAAATCTCTACTTGACATTGCTGTGGACCTCAGACTCTTCTGTAAAATAACCTATTACAAACACACAAACAAACAAGAATGGATATGTGATTGTCTGAAGAAATCCTCAGTGCTTCAGCTGGGGCTGTCCGACTTCCTGGAGTGTTCTGCACTCATGGAGCACAGGGTTCAGACTAACCTTATAATTTGAGCATTTTAATAACATTTGTAAAACTAAGGCCATTATATATTGGTTAATCATTTTTCTTATAAGAGACAAATTTCTCTGACTTAATATTTATACAAACACACCTGCCAAAGCACTAGGAAAATTAGGACTTCATGCTACCAAGTAAAAACACAACTTACCTAGTGCGTCAGTGTAAAACCGATCCCACTTCTTTTGATTAAATGTTTGGAACCAGAAGTCAAAATAAAGGGCATACAACATATTTTTTACCCTCTCCTTGAACGTCATTTGATCACTTAATTCTGAGAAGATAACAGGTACGTAGGATGGAAGGAAAGGAAGGCCTCCGCTATACCTTTCTGTTTTATAGCCAGGAGAGAAGCGGACACTGTACACAAGAGGTACTTGAAGTAGCTCAGCCAGCAGCTCACCGCAGGGCCCCACAGCATCTGCAAGAAGGACATCAAACTTTGCGTGCTGTAGTTTTGTCATAACTCTCCTATTAAAAACGACATCTCTGCAGAGCTTTGCAAGGATGTCATAACCTTCCCAAAGCATTTCTTGAACTCGTGAATAATATGTCCAAAATGTATCCTTTGATATATCGTTTGTCCATTTACTGATCGTCTTCCTGTAAAAAAATTTCATATCATCTTTTGTGAAAGGTGTAGAAAAAATTTCAAATTGAAGAGCAGAGGGTTCATTGGGATCAACAAGAATTGAAGCTGTAGATGCCAGGACAATCACCTCATGACCTCTCTGGACAAGTTCATCCAGGATTATCTTCATGTTCATCCAATGGCTGTATTCCGTGGGCCACACGAGCACTCTTCCACAACGCCCAGGGCTGAACTGAAAACTCAGCTGTTCCAACAGCAGGAGAACAGGTATCCACTTCACAGACATCCTGCCGGAACACTGTTTGTTTTTAAAGTTGGTGACCCCTTCTGCAACTACTCCTGCTTATATCCAAGGAGAAATCAATCTGGAAGTTAATATACAACCCCTATGACTCAGTGAAAATATCGTAACATTTGGATTGCTAGTGGGAAGAGCAAAAGGTAGATGAATACTTAGGCAATGATGCTGACACATAAACATCTCAGTCTTGCCAGGGCCACTAGATTATCTCTGAAGACTCTCACATGGGTCTGTTTATTTAATCATATACTTATATATTTAAGCCAGCTCATGTTTAGTTAGGACATTTTTAACGTGTAAGAGTGTTTTGAGATCTGCCCCCTTCTATATTTAGTCTCTTTAAAATGGCAGGTACACACCAGCCAATCACGGGTTTAATGAGGTTAATAAGTTGATGCCTTCACTTCCTATTTGCAGCACCCAATATTCTATGAAACACTAGTCAAACTTGAGAGTGACCAACAGTAAATTTCAGCCCTCCAGAGGTTAAAAGTTTATGTTCTGTGAACGTTCTGTTTTGCAGTAGCACTCATCCAAATTAGCACCTCCTTGTAGTTGGGCAACTTCAAATGTACCAGTTGAAGAAGCTTTCTCTGGTTTAGGGCGAACAAAATCACACTTCTAAACCCGGCAGATCGGGCCGTGAGGTCTTTCATTCTGTCCCATCTCTTCGGGCGTATTCTTTTTGCGGTGGGACAAGATGGACCGAAGTCTGACCTGAGGTACAAGAAAGAAGACAGTGATGGCTCTAAAGGGAGTGAGCAGGAACAACTGAGATACTCCTTTACCTCCCACTTCCAAGGTATGTGTTTCACAGAGAACAACAAAAATGACAGATCCAGAAAAGACAACAGCTCAAATTACAAAATCCATTCATCCAAGGGTGGTTGAAGGCAGCAAAGGGAGGGAAAAAAACTTTTCAAATGTTTCCATGTTTGGGAACTGGCAAAAGCCTGTCAAAAACTGCAGAAAAAAACCTTTGGTTCTTTAAGACTCACAGGTGTTTGAAAACCTACATATCGGTGTCCGGAAGTTTGGGCCTGATGTGCACGAGACAAGAATCCAAGTTGCTCAGAGAGGAGGGAATGTGCCGAGGGACCTGACAAAATGGGGCCTGCCTTTCCTGGTGGGGGCAATGAACAAGGAAAGAGCCAGAAAGCCGCCTTCCAAGCACATTACTCTGAATGGCAGGTGACTCGCTGGCCTGCAGAAGCCTTCAGCTGGCAGGAGGTGAATGTGGTGAAGGGAGCTTCTCTGCAGAGGCTGAGCCACTCAGGGCACACTGCAGGTGGTCGGTCTTGTGGATGAGTCTGTTGCTTAAAACACCCCCGAGGAGGAGAGGCTCAACCAGGGCTCTTTGCTTCATTTGGCATTGATAATGACCAGACGAAAGAGGGCAGAGAAGAGGCAGGCACGGATACCGTTTGAGGACTGCACTGCAGCGACGAAAGTCAAGGGCAAACCAACTCCCAAACAGGCCTATTCCTCCCTCTGTTTGACAGCCGCCAGTGCATTTCAGTTCTTGTATCGGTCCAACAATACTTAAGGAGTGAAGTGGGTAAGGAAGGGACCCATGCAGGAGACTAACCAGCAGAGCAAGAAGATAGATCTGGAAGATCCACTGAAACACATCCGGGGTGAGGAAAAGAGCTTGCAGCAGACGGTTGAAGAGCATGTCGTAAGGATTTTGCTGATACCAGGGAAAGGATGCAGCTTCCTCCCTGATACCTCGCGGGCCATATCCATTGTATTTTGAAATCAAATGGCATTCACAACTTTGCTAAACACAAACGGGGGAGCATAAGAAGAGCAGTAAAATTTGACATGAGCATGAATTCCAGCCACAACTTAAAGTCTTCAGGTAGTGAGCGATCACCAATAATTTGGGCAGTTACTGACTGAAGCACACGAATACACATTCGGTAACACAAGAAGAGACTGGTCCGGAATACTCAACCATTTCAAGCACAGCGCTGGGAAATTCTAACAGTAGGTGGCACGCTCCCTTGCTTCCTCTCCATGCCCTGGGCTCTCCTCGCACCAGGACAGCGCTTGCCCCTTTTCAGTACTCTTCCTCTCTTTTTTGCTGAATTTGAGCATTTAGCGTTGACCTGGTTTAAATTCTCCCGATGGAGGGAAGGAGTGAGAGAGAAGCAGAGACAGAATGTACTGTCTTTTCTATTGGAGCCTTGGGACTTACATCACTTTCATTGTATTTTTTTGTACAGGCAGCTGCAAGGCCTGCCAAAGTTCTAGGGGAGGGGATAGAGGGGGAGGAGGGTCAACGTATTTCTCGTCATATCACAAATCACCCCAAATATAACCTTTCAATGTAAGTCCGCAGAAGTCACTAAGTTACTGTATATGCATAAAATACTGACATTCAAAAGGGTAAAGTTGTTAAGAATTGTGAGGTTAAATTTTCATATGAATTAAATTTTAACCAACATTGTATTATGTTATTCCTTGACATTTTAAATGAAATATTTTGTTGTAAGTATGACAATGAGAGCTCTAGTCGCATGTATTAGGTACTCTACTAGGTTTTGGGTCAACTCAAGTGTTCTGAGTAACACTATCAAACTGCTAATATGAAAATCCTAAAACTTGTTATCTTGAACCAATATGTCCTTTTATAAAGAAATTAATATTCCGCATAATACATGAAAGCCATGGTGTAAAATGTCAAACAATGAGAATTGAATTTATGTATATATATATATTTACATATATAAATAAATTACCATCATTGGGAATTCTGTGTATTCTCTCAGAATGTTTCTTCTGTGTTTATACAAATTTTCATCTATTTTTGTTTTCAAAGAATGGTATCATACTTGTTTTTTTCCCGGAACATTTACGATGTGATAGGGAGAACATGCAACTATATTGCCGGTAATCTGACATTCTCTGTAATTGCATATAACTTATCCCTTCCACAGGAGGTGAGTGTGTTCATTGACCGACAGGTGCTTAGGTACCTGAGGGAACATAGTATATTTAAATATGTGCCTGTGTAAGTTTCTATATGACAGATCGTAGGTGTAGAATTGCAAAGTTAAACAGTATGTTTACATTTCATTTTAAAGCTTTATTCTTCATTATACTCCCTGAAATAGTCTCAGATTCTTTTTTGTTTAATACAGAGAAATGTCTTTAATCGCCTAAAGGGTATTTACATACAGTAGAGCAAAATAAGCAATATTGGTCAAAAAGTCGATGTTATCCACCTGAGCTTGGGAATAAATAAATGTTCTCCATTTCAGTTTAATCAGCATTGTAGTGGATTCCTAGCCATACTGTGAATCCAAAAATAAAAATACCTTTGTTTAGGAAAAAAAATTGCGGGAAAGGAGCCGAAGGTTGGGAATTGGACTTAGACTTGGACTTGGTTGGAGTCCGATCAAGCCAAACCATACTTCAGAAATGTTGTCTGTGTACACCATAAGGTAGACCCTAAAGCTGACTTTAAGGAAAACCCCCAGAAACTTATAAGGCAACTAACATACTATAAAGGTCGTTTTCCTTATGTTGCTGAACTGAAAATATCCTCTTTGATATTCTTCAAAATATTGACTAGAATGCCCCCCTCCCTGGTAATGAAACAAATTTACATTCTAAACACTTACTTCTGTAGAATATATGGTATCATGAGAAGTATAAATCATATCCCAAGAACGTCTTAGTAAACAATAAAATGACCTTACGTATATCATCTGTCATCAATTCGTTAAGACTGAGTTTACTAGTCTTGAGTTGCAGGCATAATTTGAATGATTCAGAAAGCTTTTGATTGCGGAGGGTGAAAGAAAATCTGCCACAAAATCCTGTGACTTACATTACAGCACGCTTGTTCAAGACACCGCGTGCTGAAAGCACAAGGCAGTTCTCAGACCCACTGCCTGAACCTGCTAATAGCTACTGTCATCCAGCAAATTACAATAGAAAAGCCTCCTATAATAAGGAGTCCCTGTATTCTCAGGCATCATAGAATCAATCCCAGCTCTTCTCTATATTTTTGAAAAATCTTCGAATAACTGTCATTGAGAATATGGCAATCCGCATCTTTCTCAGGTCAGACAGTGCCGGCCACCTCAGAACTTCAGAAATGTGCCATCGATTTTGGCAGCCCAGGCCACGAGGCCCCCGCAACTTGCTGGACTGTTAAAGAGCCTAACGCGTGGATGGCTGACAGGACAGCAGTACCTTCACGCCCTTCTGGGATTGCCTGTCCTAGGAGTGTTAGGCTGTGTGCATCTCTTGGATCCACATGATTCAGAGGGATGTGGAGGGCATGTGGACGAGAAGGGCCCACATGCTAAACCTGGCAAATCCAGCGGGGGCCTGTGTGGTGGCCTCATTAGCTAGAGACCTGAAGTAACCACAAAGAATGGTCTGAAAGCAAAAGTTGTTAACCGAAATCAGTTTACGGCAAGTCGGCACGTCCTAGGCTCGACTCTTCCCTGACGAAAGTCAATCTTTACCTTAATTGTGCCCGTGTATCCTCTTTCAGCATGTGCGGTAACATAGTTTAGAATGGCAAAGTTGATTCTCCAGGACCCCTTAAAACACAGATACTGCACCAGAGCACCCAAGAGGAGACCACAAGTGCCCTCTCGGCTAATGAGTTCATTGTTGAGTGTTCACTCTCCTGTACTCACCCGCGTAAAAGAAGTACCTGTCTTTCATTTTACCTTTCCTCCAGTTCCACCGGTTTCCAAGCTTTGCCTTCTCCAGTCTCCCTCACCTATGGCCGATGGATTGCACGGAACCCACTACATCTTCTCTTTAGATTGTAATGTAGAGAGCAGGGTGAACCGTCGAGGTTTTGCTTCCCAGCAACTGTCATCAGTTTGGCTCAGATAGGCTCATACAAGTTCACACAGGTTTGGCTATTTCTGACGTTGACAGGCATGGGGCAAACACGCACGTGCACCTCCACTTGAGGCCTGATGGCATGGGGTGCCCCCCGGAATCCGGAAAGAGCTTATCGAGGTTTAGCCGGGGACAGAAACTCACTCTCCTGGGCTCAGCCACTGCACGGAGTGGCCCTTTTCCTTGGTTTGAGGTGCCGCAGAATGCTTTGTTTAACAGGCCTGCAAATCATTCACAGATGCCCACGCTCCCCAAGCTGCACAGTGGGGCTGCGGCTCCAGAGCTGAAAGCAGCAAAAATATCCTCTGAAGGCATCCAGGGCAAAGGGCTGCAACTGCACCAGGGGTCCAGACCTGCAGCGATCCCCAACACTGCCAGATCTGCGGGCAGCCCAGGACCACACTTACACACGAGCACCCTGCCATCCACCTAGCTCGAGGCAGCGGAGGGAATACTCAGCGATAGCAAGGCCCAAGGTCAGAGCGGTTGATTGTGCTGGTCCTTGAAGCTCCCAAGCACCTTGAATGGCTGGCCAACACGAGAGGCTGGTCGGACAGCACCTAGGCGCTGTTACCCAGGGAGGAGCGGGCACGTTGCTGGAGCTATTAGGTGGCAAGGCAGAGCGGCAGTCTAGGTGTGTATAGCTGTGGCTGATACACGCGTGGGAGCGTCGGACCGTAATGGCACACAATCCGGGCAGAACAGAGCAGGCACAGCGAGGTGGGGCAGCCAAGACTCAGGCCTGCCGGACCTGTGGTCGCGGTAGCCCGGTGCAGCTGTCGGTGCACACGCAGCTCAGGCAGCGCTAACTGCAAGCTAAGCCCATAATCCCACCTCGGAAGCCGGAGGCTGGGGTCGCAGAGGTGACACAGGAACCAGCCGCTCTGGCTCCCGCGGCGCTGGAAGAGTCGCTGGCAGCCTGTGCTTCCAGAACTCAGGGGCTCTTGACGCTGGGCAGCTTCAGCCTCACGGTGGGTACCTTCTGGCAGCCGCAGCGGCCTCTTCCCGTGTAGATTCTTAGGTGCGATGAATATTGTGTGGGTAACTATGTACTGACTCAGTTTACGCTGAAATTAAATCAGTGCCTTTGCCATCTTTTCTATGTTACTGGAGACTTCCTTCGTCAGTGAGATGCTTGTCCATATCCTCCATTTGGTTTTGTCTTGGAATGTCTGACTTTTCCTTTGTGATTTAACTGTGATGTGTGTTACAGGATAGATTTGAGGAAAATTAAGCTTGGATGCATGATTTAACATTATTATGCACTATGGGATCATGTTACTTCTGTGTTTCCGTAAAATTATTATAAATACTTAGGAGAGTTATATGGAAATTTCAGTGATAACTTTGTTCGGTGTTAACACCAAAGGCTGCAGTTTCAGTTTGTTTCTAAAATGAATTCATGCCTTATTCCCGAGAATGTTTACTGTGAGACTTAAACGATGGTCTTTTTGACCAGTAAAGACAGGAATGGTTTTCTCACGTGGACCACTTCCGTCCTGGTGCTTTAGGAGGGCTTTGAAAATCCTTGTGATTTGCTTTTTCTATTTCAATAAAATTTACATGATTTTTGTATTTTGGTGGGCGCTGGTACTGATTATGGTGTGTCACGGTGTGCCTAGGTTTAAAAGAAAGCGATTTTTTGTCACGCCAAAGTATTCAGTGTTTGTGTATTAAGTTAATGGGCGGGATGAAACGGCAGGCTTCTGAGGAAAGAGAGAAGGAATGACGTATGCAGATCTAGTGTGGTTTTTTGAAATGATAATCATTATTTCAAACTCCATTGAACTGACACATTGAGTTTTCCTCATTTCTGTAAGTAGCCCAGTGAGACTGTGTCTTGTTCTGCAAGAAGTGGGCCTATACATGCACACACACATTTGGAGAGAACACAGAATAAGACCCTTTAGAGAATGGGTTCTACATTATCAAGCCCACAGTTGGGTCGCGCATCTGTTATCAAAGGCTGGAGTAAGAGTGAAAGGCTATGGGTGACTCTTTTTAAGGGGCTCTGAGCTAAAGAGAGTGAGCTCCTGAATCCAAAGTCATCCAAAGTCATCCAAAGTCAGAAGCAGCTGGCCGCTCTCCTATTTCTAAACCCATGTTCGTTTTGCAAGGAAATTAACGTAAATCAGACGAAAGCAAATGACCTACCGCGTGTTTATGGCAGTAGTGTTGCTGACTCTGGGTATGTATAGCAAAACCAAGGAGCATAACAGGTCTCCCAAACTCAAATGGAAGGTTTAATCATTTTACACAGTTCTAAGTATTGAATAGTTTCTTCAGCAAAAGATACAAGTAAGAGTTTTGCACCAATGTGCTGTTAAAATATTCTGTGTATTTGCAAAATAAGATCAATCTGTGAATATACCACCTAGTGTTCTTATGTCCATGTGTAATGTTTGAAACACAGTTTAGCTTATTTTTCTGGTATAACTAGGACGTCCAATAAAAGTTTAAATGGATAGGAACATGGATTACTTGTTTTACATTGACCAGTTTTTATCTTTGACACGATATTTTCATAAATCTTAAACAGGTAGGAATCACTTGAAAACAAATTCAGAAATGAGAAGCTAAATTGTGAAAATTCATTCTGCTACAGGAAGAGCAACTGCTTCTTGCTGGAATCAGCTGGAGGGACCCCATGTATACGGCGCATCAGCTTCCGGCCTCAGAAACAGCTAGTCCCTTTTCCCCTTCTTTCCTGTTTTGGCAAACTTGCGGCAACAAAACAGACAACATTTTATGACGACAAGAACAGCAGTTGCCACACAGGCCAGCAGGAACCCAATCACATCCAAAGAGTGGTACTGGAACCAGTTGAGGTCATAGGAGGCCGGCCGCAGGTGTTTGGCTCCTTTGTGGCGCATGACAAACTCGATCCAGAAGACTGCTCGATCCAGAGGCTTCACTGGCTGCTCGTGGTGAATTCTGGATAATTTCATAGCATTCTCCTTGTAGCTAAAGGAGAAACAGAGAGAAAAATGCCAATACTGAAAGGAATTAAATTGCCCAAGGGAATTTTTCCCATGAAAGGTTTTTAAAGTGTCATCCGTATGTTTCAAATAAATGTCATAAAATTGCGGAAGAAGTGTGTTTTTATTTGGGTCTTTGCAGATGGTTTGGCTAAAGTGAAATTCTCTGATGACAAATATTTCACAAAGCGAAGATGGAAGGCAAGGTGGAAAGTCACCTCTTTCCAGCAGAGGAAATCCTAGCAGCCATTCTCAGGGCTATCCGTGTGAGCGGGAAAGGGGCTGCACGGCAGGCTGGACAAGATCCGGGGCACAGGGTCACCACTCAGGATGGTCTGATCATACGTTTCCAACAGGGCAGGTCCTAGCGAGTGGTCTCATTCCAGGCCTACAGCTTCCTCAGTAAAAGTTTAGTGTTGACCCTAAAAGAGCCTGGCCATTGTTCTTGTGCTTCAAGGATAACACGCCTCTGAAATGCCAGAGTAGTTTCTCGGAGGCCTAACCGCAAGCACCAGAGCACAGTGACCACCGACTTCTCCTGTTGCCCACATGCCAGCTGTGTTTACTGTAAAGCTTGAATGTCAACCATTCCGTACCTACCAATGAAGAAGAGGTGTGTATCTCTCCATTTTGCTTTTTGTCCAATCCTAGTGGCTTTTCTGACCCCGCCCACCTCTACTTGGCTTTCATGCCTCTTTATTCTAGCAGTAGTGGATTTCGTGGAACTTTTCCTACGTTCTCTCCTTTGATTCTAACTGCAGAAAAAGAAGAGCCAAACTGCCGTTCTCCAGAGCCTTTTCTCAGCTGTTGATCTTGCTTCTGGGCCGGTCCTCAGATATTGGCTCAAATAAAGTTGTATGAAATTTTTTTGATAGTTTTGGAATGTCTTTCCTCAACATAAACCAGATGCTGAAATGACCCTGATGATGACACTACCCCAAATTTGATAATGGTGATAGATTCATAGCTTTGTAAACATACTACGGATATTTAAATTTTTTAAAGTGAACCGGCGACTGTAAGGTACCTACAAAATATCTCATAAAATCTGTTTCAAAGATTATAAGAAAATAAAGTTTTGAGAGAAGAGAAATTTATACTATCTGAAATGGTAGGTAGTGAATTGAAACATGTTATGATATTTCTTCTGGTTCATTTTAGTTTTCCTGTGTGTTCTGTCATACATTTTAAAAAAATGCATTCTTACAATTATCTATTATTTTATATCACCGGAGGGGAAAACCGTTGCACTAGTTGGCTACGCATGAAAAATGGAGTTGAAATGCAAGTGGGGAATACATGAGTGGTTGAAAACAAAAGTAGATTTAACATGGGTTAAATTATGGTCCTGTGCAAAGCAGGCTCTTAAAAATGGGATGAAACTCATATGCACCCTTGACAGAAGAACCTCTGTATAAATACTGTCAATTAGAAGTGTGATACTTACGAAGGGTCATTAATGACTGTCCTCAGTGCATTGAGCAAGTCTGCACTAGACATTGTGTCGATGTCCAGTCGGACAGCTGCTCCCTTGGTCTTCATGCGAACGATGTTATCAGGTTGATCCGCAAACAAAGGGATGCCCACCATAGGGATCCCGTGGCAGATGGCCTCATAGACGCCGTTGGCTCCACCGTGAGTTATAAAGGCTTTGGTTTTTGGATGACCTAGGATTGGGTGAATTTAAGCAAGTTATGAATTGTAAATCTTGGAATATAGTGAGCGTTTGGCAATGAAGGCCCTGACAGAGACAGTGAGCGTATTTAGTAACAGATTAGTATGCACTTGAGACTGTATTAAAACGTCTTTCAGACTCAAAGGAAGCGGCGCATAGGTCTTCTGGGGAGAGAGGGAAGGCTTACAACCGAAGATTGGTATGTTTCTTAACCCTTGAACACGGATAGTTGCCAGTGGACAAAATGAAAGGGAATATGCTGGATAAAATTTTAAAAAGCACATGCAGAAACAGTGGTGAGACAAGTTAGAATATATTCTTTTAATCAAATGGTGAAGTCAGCGAGTCTGATATTTAGGGTGTGGAGGCAGCAGGCCATGTGATGACGTTGGCAGAGCATCAGTGGAAAGAAAAGCTACACAGTCTAAAGAACCATTATTACTTCAGAAAGAGATTTTGAATTTTATCCCCAGGGAAAGTGGAGAGTCACTGGTAACAAAAGATGAGCTGGTGTTTTTCAAGGGCACTTAAACACCCTTCAGTGGGTTAAAGGATTGGGGTAAGGAGAGAAGTAGGAGACAGAGTGATATCCCAGAAAGTGTTGAGATACTCCCTGTGAGAGGCGATTACACAGGAAATGAAGATACTTTGTGGCCATAAGGAACGTGACTGTGTAGGATAAGATGCCAACCGTTAGATCTTATTCTTTTCCCCTAGGACTGGGAAATACATATAAGGAAGTTCATTCTTAGTTTTGAGGTTTTGATAAGAGATACTCAACAAATTTCTGTGCTAGTGAGCTGTCCATCAAGCTGGTTGAGTTGACGCTGATTGCAGTGTTTTCTAGAGTCTTACCAAGGAGGTCATTCTGGGGGATCCACTTATAAAGGCGAGTGTTTGGCCCTAACGTATCTGGTTTTTTGCCTTCATATCTCCATATAACCTGTTAAGGTAAAGAAAGTAACACGTTCCATGAGTCAAATTTCAACATTATCGCGTGTGAAATCCTAAATAGATTCAGAGACATCTAGTTGAACCCCTTCCATGTTACAGATGAGGAAATGAGGGCAGACATGTTAGGTAAGGAGGACCAGAAAAGCACTGATGTAAGAGGAGTAGATTCTCATATTACGTGTACTTACTTTTCTATTCAGTCAGATATGAATGCATTCATGATGCTAGAGGTTAGACAAATGAGATTATCGATGACCCATTCCAGCAAATTGCTGATAATCTCTACTCTTTCTTTAACTGTTTATTACACCAGCTCTCATCCTCCAGATTTAATGTTACCCCGTTTATTTCTTTTTGAATGTTGGGGACATGGTTACTCATTTGCACTAGTTTCATGAGTTATTTTATTAGAGTTTTACCTGATTTGAATTACAAAATCAATGTTATCAGCTACTGGTGAAAATTAAATTACTCGGATATTCAATACTTTATTATTAATAATAGATAATGTCTGCTCTAGGAGTATGTTCAGCTCCTATAGACGACCATTTATGAGTCTTTACCTCTTCTAAGAGAAATTTCAAGTAGCAATTCTTACATGAATGTAGTATTATCATTCTAGCGAGTCTGGCAATTCTCTTAACATGTAGAAGAGTGTTTGAGAAGCCCATTGCCACTTCAAATATGAGGATGACTGTAAGTTTTACGCAACTGCCTGTGAACACCTGTCAGTGTGCTACAAGGCACCGACTAATATGGTTAATTAATTATAGACGACCAAGCAACTTCCAAGTCCAGTACCAAAGTTATATTTTTTTGACATTTCTTCTAAAGCCTCACAAGCTGGATGCTGGTTTATAGCTAGTTAACATTTGTTTGTTAAGTGAGCCTTCAAGAGACTTCTGTTCTCAGCAAATTAACATGAGTGATAGGGAGAAAGCTACATCATTTAGGAAACCAATAATGTAGCATAATAAACCAAGTACTTCACAAATACCCAGAGAATTCAAGTGCCTTTCATATATACGAAGAACTTACTGCTGGGTTTTTTGGAGAAGGGGGAGCGTGTGAACTTGGTCCATGCTAGGCTTGCTACTGGTTGACTCTTTTGAATTTTCCCTTCTGCTTCTTCAGTCAGGAGGTTATTATTCTGATGAGTTGTTTCTGGACCACATTTTATAAAGTCAGGGCCACCTTGAGAGCTGGACCAGTCTCCACCCTTGGCTTCATGTCTCCTGCTTTAAAATTTAGCCAGGCCCAACTCACCAGGCAAGTCTTCTCTCTCTCTCTCTCTCTCTGTCTCTCTCTCTCTCTTTAAGGCAGTTCTTTTCTCATTCTTTCCCTTACTATTGTTGGCTTGGGTATCTGGATGCAGCTTGATGAGCCCCGAACATCCTCCCTCTGAATATCACCTGGAAAAACTCATTAAACCGGCTTCTTCCGAAATTCAGGGCAAGTAAGCGAGGCCTCGATTACCTGGCATGTCTAAACTGCACGATGCCTCTCAGACCATTATGATTCCCTGGTTTACGTTCCTGTGACCATGTAAGTGCTTTCTGAGAACACCTGTAGTGTGTACAGTTCCCTAGATTTCCTGCAAGAAAATGGAGCAACTGACAGGATAGAATTTGGCAATATCCGGACCAGCGTACAGTACTATATTAATACCAAATCTCACACTGTCCCTCTGAAATATACTTCTCTGTGATTACGGAGTTAATGTCAAAGTTATTTCTAATCAAAAACACCCTCTGCATCACTTCAGCACCTGCCGCTTGTATTTTGTTTTTAAATTGAGATCTCAGATAAATTGGAGCTCTCCTAAGAGGTTACCTTTAATGTAGAAATGTCTCTAATGAGACCCTTTACCAAGTTTAACACACTCACTGTTTTTCTACTCTCAGGTACTTTATCAAACCTTTTGAGGAATCTGGGCAAGGGCCGATGCAATCGTATTGGCGGTTTCTTCTGTCAGGTTAGTGACCATTGACCCCAGCGTAAACGCCACAATACCGTCTTCTCCAGAGCTCTGGGCAAACTGTTCCATTTCCTGAGAAGAAAGAATTTGTCCCATCATGATGGAGCAAGAACAGAGTGAACACTATTGAATGGATTGCTACAAATAACTAAAGAGAAAACATTAATTATTATAAGGAGTTATAAGGATAGTGCCTATTTTTTAAGTTTGTGATAAGATACATGTAACAGAAAGTTGCCATTTACTTATTTCTATGTGTGCATTTCAGTGTGTGTATATATATTTTTTGTTGCTTAACGCATGGGCTGAACTTTCTCATCTTGCACATTGGAACTGTATTTCTTATACTGTATCTCCATCCTCCTCCCATTTCGCCCGTCCCCGACTAAGGTCATCCTGTTTTCTGTTTCTATGAATTTGACTGGGCTGGACACCTTACATAAGTGTAATACAGTATTTGTCTTTTTGTGAGTGGTCTATTTCACTTAGCAAAATGTCCCTAAGATTCAGCTATGTTACAGCATTTGTTTGAATTTCCTTCAATTCTGAGGCCGAGTGATGTTCCTTTACAGATACCCCGATCACCAGAAAGATGAACAAGTGGGTCTTAGAGCAAAGTAATCCTGAAAGATCTCTGGAGGCTAAAATCACAAAACCAGGACTTTCACTTTTCGGGCACATCATGAGAAAGCAGGGTTCTTGGGAAAAGAGAATAATGCTGGGGAAAACAGGAGGCAGCAGGAAAGAGGAAGACCAAATGTGAGATGGACGACTCCATCAATGAAGCCGCAAGCATGAGTTTACAGGAGCTGAGAGGGCTGTTAGGCCGGGATGTTGTGGACGGGACTCAGTCATGAGGTCATCAGGAGTCAGACCTGACTCAAGCGTGCGTAACCCACAGTACTCCGTTGCATGCGGATACCATATTTTGTTCATTGATTGATCCGTCAGTGGACTTTTGTGTTGTATTCATCTGTTAATTCTTGTGAATGGTGTTGCTATGAGTTTGGTTGGGGAAATATCTAATCAGGAATCTCTTGTCTTTGTTGTGAATATACACCCAGAAGTGCAATTACTGGACCAAGCAGTAATTGTTTTTAAGTTTTTGAGGCACTTCCATTTTTTTTTTCCTATCACAGGTTGTTTTTAACAGATGTAATCCCTCAGTCCCTTTGGAGTATGCAATCGATGAGCGTGAATGCCTTTCTTTCATATATTTGTGTGTGTGGGAGGGGCAGTACTGGCTCGACCACAAGAGGGTTCCAGCTGCACGCACGACCGCCTCCCCGTAGCCATGCCTGCTCAACCCCAGACTGGAGCCTCTGAGGGTGATTCACTGTGACCGTCCCAGCTCTGAGTGGAGCTGCCTGCCCTGCATGGAACTGAGCCCAGCAGGAGGGGGCAGATGGTATTTACAAAAGCATGTGTAGTTAGTCTTCCATTGGGGGTGGTGCTGGTCTATGGGAGGGGAGCCAGCTGCATGCCTTCCCCTTGCTCCGAAGTCCCTTCTGCAGACCCCAACGGAGCTACACCTTGACGCTCCTGGCTCCAAGCTCCAGCCCCTGAACCCTTCCCTTCTTGTAACTGAACGCAGCCGGATGGGGCCAGGGAGCCTTGGAGGAACACATGGAGGCAGCTGTGTGCTGGGGGTGCTGCCAGCCCTCGGGAAGGGCTGAGAAGCTCGCCTCGCTCTCTCCCCCTCTGCAGCTGCACTGCCAGAGACCCCTACGGGAGGTCCCGAGGGCGTTGTGCCACATCTCCCAGCTCTGAGTTGTGCCCTCATACCCCCGCGGAGCTGTGCTCAGCAGGGTGGGACCCGTGGGATTGGGAGGTGCAGAACAAGGCAGCCCTTCACGGGGGTGACACCGGTTCATGGGAGGGGAGCAAGCTGCTCGTCTGGCCTTAGCTCCAGAGCCATGCTGCCAAGAGACCCCGACCAGGGCGTCTTCTGCTGAGAGGGGCACCTGCTTAAGCTGCGGGAGGGGGAAAAGCTGGCCCTGGTTCAAAGCCACACAGTTCATTCACCATCTGAGAGTCTGCCTATCATTTCTCCAGGAAAAGAGCACAGGCCCCGTCCCTGTGGGTGCAGCCAATGGGCCTCTCTGCTGGACTCCAGCGTGGAGGGTGTTATTATTGGTATTTTAAGGACTAGGTTCGTACATACCCTGCTCCTGCCCCCAGTTTGTGTTGGAAGAACAGGAGAGCTTGAGCCTCGAAGATGGCTCCCGAGGGCATGTGGCACGTTCACTTAGGACTGGAACCTCAGTAGCTGACCCTCCAGGTCTGTTTCTGGGGCCACACTTCCCAGATCTTCTATTTATGGCTTCCATGTGCCTTGAGTGGCCTCACATCTACCAGAGCCCTGGATAAGTGCCCAAGGGTGAGCTCCTGTGTGCTGGCCCTTTAGGAGAGCACCCGGGATGCTAATAGACTCCCTTCTCCCTCTAGCAGACTGAGCCCCGGCTGACTTTCACTGCCTAATACTATGCGGGCTTTTCTTCCTGGCCATGGTTCACTGGTTTGGGGGTCTGACATGAGGTTGAGACCCTGCATGTCTCAGGAGGGACTTCTGCAGCCACCGATCCATCCTCCCAGCCTCTCAGCTACCCGACCTGGGTGCAGGGGCCATCCCTCTTTGCATCTCAGCCCTTATTACCAGCCTCTGCGCACCTTTTCCTATAAGCGCTTAGAAAGAACACTGCTGTTCAGTTGTCTTCCAGTGGGCCATTCAGGTTGTCTGCTCTATACTTTAACTGCAAATCCTATTTCACATAGGGAGGAGATGTGTGTACATTTCACCTACTCTACAGCCAACTTGGAACCCCACCCTATGTATTTGTATTAGAGAATTTAGTCCATTAACATTGAAAGCAGTTAGTGATAGGTGTACTTTTTTGCCACTTGGGTAATTGCTTTTTTGATAGCTTTCGTAGTTCTTTTCTGTTTCTCTCTTCCTTTACTGAAAATCCCTTTGGTTTACTGGTTTGATTTAGGCTTTTCTGTGTGTTTTGGAGGATGCTCTTTTTCTTTGTTTTGGGGGAGGGGTTTATGTTTTATAGATTAATGGTTTGTTGTTACCATGGGGTTGAGATATATTGATCTATATCTCTGGCAGTCTATTTTAAACTGTTCAAAACATTACAAAAGAGCTATGTTTTACTGCCCCCTCCATGTTTTGTTTCTGACATCATATCTAACATTTTTTATGATTGTGATCTCCTTTACACTTATTGTTAATCTGCCACTATTGTGTTTGAAGCTTTATAGTAGGCTTTTAAGTCACTGATTCATTGTGTTTATCATATACCGGGGTTTACTAGTGAGATTTCATTCTTATTTCTGGTTATAGCCTTTTTAATTTCTATTTTAGAAAAGTCCTTTTAATATTTCCTGTAAAGTTGGTATATTGGTGATGAACTGTAATTTTTGCTTGTCTGGAAAATGTTTTCTATCTCCTTCAATGTTAAATGAGATGCATGCCTGGCAGAGTCTTCTAGTTGTAGTTTCCATTATTTTAGCACTTTTAATACATTCTGCTGCCACAACCGTCTCTCATGTAATTTTTCTCAGAAAGCAGCTGATAGTTTTATGATGTTTCTCTTGTATGTGACTACTTGTTTTTTACTTGCTGCCTTCAAGATCCTGTCTTTATCATTTGCTTTTGTCATTTTAATTATAACCATTATAAAATATATTCGTGGGAATATATTGTGTTCATCTCGTTTTAGACTCTGAACTTCCGGGACGTGGATGTCTGGTTTCTTCCTCAGGTTAGGAAATCTTTTAGCCATTTTTTCAAATAGTGCTTCTGCCCCTTTCTCACTCTATTGTCCTTCTGGGTGCCTATAATGGGAATGATTACATTCTTGATGTTGTTCCAGAAGTTTTACATTCTTCATCTTTTTTCTGTTTGTTTGTTTTTTGTTTTGTTTTCTTTTGTTTTGTTCTTACATTCCTTTTTTCTTTTTGCTCTTCTGATTTGGAAGATGGATTTTCACTATTCTGTCTTCCAAGTCACTGGCTTAATCTTCATTAGTATATGATCAGTTGTTGATTCCTCCAGCACATTTTCTTTTTCATTTTAGTTACTGTATTCTTCAGATGGGTTCTTTCTTGTGTTGTATAACTCTTTGTTAATGCTCTCACTGTGTTCTTCTAGTCTTCATTCATGTTTTATGAGCATCCTCATGACCATTACTTTGAATACTTTATGAGTCAAATTACTCATCCTTGTTTTCAGGGGGTTTATTCCTGAGGTGTTTATTCATCATTTGAGCTGGAACATATTTCTGTGTTTCATCATTTGTTTAATTTTCTGTATGTATTTTCAACAATTAAACAGCTACCTTTCGTGAACTTGATGGAGTGACTTTGGAAGTGGTTGCTTGAGGCACCAGGCGTTCCCTGGCACACAGCGTAGCCAAAGTTAAGGCGTACATAGGCTAGGTTCCCCGACTGCACACCCGGGGGCAGCCTGGTATGCTGGCGGGCCAGGTTTGGAGCAGCCAGCGGCATGTGGCTGCAGCCGTGCTATGGCAGCTCGGCTGTCTGAGCCCTGAGTGGGTGTAGGGTGAGCAGCCTAGGGCACACTCTGGTGGCCTTGCACATGGACTACAGCAGTCGAATGAAATTTCTGCCCATGTTCTCTGGAGAAAGAGAACATTAACAATGGCACTCACTGGCACTTCCCATGCCAAAGAGTTTCCACAGAGCCCAAGGAATTCTCACAGTTTCCCAACGTTCACTGTGCAGTCTCTCTCCTGTTGTGCAGAAGTTGCTCAATCCAACCTCAGCTGTTTCTCAGGGAGACTTGCTCTGCACGTAGGTGTATATTCAGTGTGTTCCCAGAGGAGTGTGAGTTCAGGGTCTTCCTTTGCTGACATTTTGGAATCCCAAAACACCTTTTGCCAAAGTAAATTTCTCCCAAAACAACTTTTTACAAGCTGGAGAAGCAGTGTAATCCATGAGTCTGGTATTACTGCCTGAAATTTCCAAAGAATAGCTAGCTCTAAGATTCCTATTTGTAATCAAGAATTGGACTTGTATAGCTACTCATTTAAGTGACCTTGTTTCTGGTGTCTGGAGGTATGACACCTTTGCTCTGAAATCATATTGTAAAATGATGTTCTAATAGAAAGTGCTACATGGAACGGGCTGTGAGGGGCCTTATCATCCCTTCACCGAGTCCCCCCCGGGATCCCCTGCCCGACGCTGGGCGAGGTGCAGCCAGGCTTTCTGCGGCAGAGACCTGGTCGCTCTCTTGAGTGGCTGAGATCAATATATATGAAGTGCCTTGTGATGTCATGTTTAACTGAAATTGTTTCAGAATTATTCTTTGTTCCCTGATCCTTATCAGTTTTAAAATTTTATTTCCTTCTGTACTAGAGAAATTTCTGATTGTTCAATGTACTTACTACACGTACCCCCTAAATATGTAAAGGGCCAAAAGTTCAGTGGATATCAGGCCCAAATTTCATACTCATTTATTCTGTCCCTCCAATCTTTTCTTTTAAATTGTAGTTTCTCTCTGGAAAATAATGACCTACCAAAAGTTTCCTCTTTCATTTAATGAGTTTTTTCAAGCTTTTGTTTTAAATTTTAGTATATAATTGAGACATAATACTCTGTAAGTTTAACATGTATTTTGGGTTGATTTGATTCATTTATAAATCATAATATGATTACCACCTCAATAGTAGTGAATAGTTCTATTGGTCACCTCATTATTTTTTTTGTGTGTGGTGAGAATATTCAATATCTAGTCTCTAGATACTTTCAAGGATATAATAGAGTATTGTTGGCGATAATCACTACATCTTCGGGCCTTAGTAACCTTTGATTTGCAAGCTTGGGCCCTTTGATCAGCTTCTTCTCAACCTCCCCTTCCCTATTCTGCAGGCCATGGTCATCATCATTCAACTCTGTGTTCATATGAGTTTGCTTATTTATTATTTATTTATTAAAAAATACTTAAATGCTCTGTCTTAATTTTACATTTTCAAATTATGTTATTATTTATTTTTAGAGAGGGGAAGGGAGGGAGAAAGAGAGGAAAGAAACATCAGGGTGTGGTTGCCTCTTGAGTGCCCCATACTGGGGACCTGACCTGCAATCCCTGATTGTGCCTTGACTGGGAATCAAACCATCAACACTTTGGTTCACAGGCCTGTGCTCAATCCACTGAGCCACACCAGTCAGAGGGAGTTTGTCTTTTTGGATTCCACATATAAGTGGTATCATACATTATTTTTTCTTTTTCGTTGTGACTTATGTCACTTAGCATAATGCCTTCATGGTGCATCTGTGTTGTCCCAAAGGGTAGGATTTCCTTTTCTTTCTCATGCTGAATAATATTCCAGTCTGTGTGCGTGTGTATCTCACATGTTTTTACCCATTCATTTGTTGACAGACACTTAAGTTGTTTCCATTTATTGGCTATTGTGAATAATGGTGCAATAAACATGGGTTTATGGATATATTTTGGATATCCTGTTTTCCTTACTTTTGGATATACACCCTGAAGTGGGATTCCTGGGTCATACAGTAGCTGTGTTTTAATTTCTCAAAACCATCCATACTGTTTTTCCTAACGGGTGCCTTGATTTTGCGTTTCTGCCAACAGTACACAAGCTTCTGTTTGCTTATAGTAACTGAGTTTTCTTACAGAGGAATTTTGAATTTTATATTGGGTAAATCGTGTATCTCCATGTCTGCACTTGGTTGCTGGAAGATTATTTTCCAACTTGGTGATCTGATGTTTTCCTGGTTTTCCATGATCTTTAAAGTCTTGCATTGCTGTTTTTGGCATTTGAAGTAGCAGTCGCCTAGTTTAATCTTCACTGCTTTCAGGGTAGAAGTACCCTTTGTCACTACTGATACAGGTCGGGCTGCTTCAGACCTTGTATGGAAATGCCTGCTCCCTGCCGCTCTCCCTCTAGCGGGAGAATTCTTAAGCCTGTTTGTCTGTCCTTCAATATATTAAGCCCCATGCCTGAGGCTGATAGCCTCCCTATTTTCCTGAAGGTGGTGCTACAGCCCAAGTTGGTGGTTTCTCTCCTGCCAGCAACCCCTTGCCTGCAGCCTTCTCCCAAATCTTGCTCTTGCTGCTGCGCTTAGCAGCTTGTACATGGAGCTGCGTGTAGAGGGGAGGAGGGATGCATTTGGGATGCAGTTCACTTTTGGTGCCCACAGGCCAGGTGGGGGATCTGCAAGAGACGTTTCTTCCTAGTGTGTGGTCAGGCTTCCCGATGGAGGACTGAACGCAGTCAGGAGGAACTGGGCCTCTTTGGGAGTGCCCTCTGGGAATCTTAGGCACCATTCTCCAGATTTGCTCCCTTTCAACGGTTACTCAGCTCCTAATTTAGTATCCCGGATCTCGTGAGAGAGAAATGAGCCCTTTGGAAGCATTCTGCACACCAGGGAAAGCTCCTCCTCCACTCTCTCATCATATCTCCCCTGTTGGAGCCAACAGGCTTTCATTTAGCTTTAAACTGCATTGCTCTGGAGGCGGAACGATGCTGCCAAAGTCATGCTTCCCTGTACCTCACACTCATATATTTAATATATGAGTTTAAACTCATATATTTTGTGTTCCAATGGCGTGCTGCAACACCTCTGGAAGCCCGAACTTCCCCCAAAGCGCTCTAATCCATGGGTGACTGTCCAGATCAGCATTTGTAAGTGCTCCTGGACTGCAACCACTAGGGGCTGGAAGCAAGTCACAATATCCTGTAGGCATCTCAGCCAGCACTGGTGTCTTTCTGCCTATTATCTGATGTACAGGTGGGTGAGATTTTTCCCAGGCCCCTAGGCATGCAATGCTGGATCCCAACACCCACAGAGACATTTTTATTCGTGCATAAATAACAACTTTTTGTTGTTGAAGGGGGACAGAAAAAAAAGATGAAGAACTGTCTTATGCCCATTTATGCCTGATTGCTATTGTCACTCCTAATGTATTATGATCCATTCCCATGGGATATTCTCTAGCATTAAAGTAGCATTATGTTCTTTCCTTATTGTAATATTTTTCACACAGTTTTAATTTTTGTTACTTGCTTATGTCTTTCCAAGTAGAGTATCTTGTGTGTGAGAGCAAAAATTGTGTCTGGTCTTCTCCATACACATCACTTATCCTTGCACTATGCTGCTGACTTTGAAATTGTTCTTTGAATCATGGCTGATACTTTCTGATGCATTGAATAAAGGAAACCTTAATTTACCTGACTCTATCCAACCTCTCCCATGTATAACTCTATTCTCTAATGATCATGAACATGAGGTTCGTGTCATAGTACAATAAGAGATGAGTTTCTAATTGTCAGGTTACTTTCCCTGTTCCTATATCACTCTCAGTGTGATCAGACGTTCTAAGTGAAGAACACAGAATCATTACCTCTAGAAAGGGGAAGTAAAGAAAGTACAAGAGACACGGATAGGTTTACCTTAGGCAAAGGTTTCGCAGGCTTGCAGTGGTGTCCTCCAATAAATACAAAATGTGGCAAGAATGGGCGAGGAAATTCAAAATCCCAATAGTTTCGAATGAGCCATATTTCAGCTTTCCCCATTAACTCAAATACTGTAGTGGGTCTTCCTGAAAGGAAAAAACAAAGAAAGAAAGAGTAGATAAAATCAGAATATTATAATGTGAATATATGACTTAGTGTTCTGAAAACAGCTTGGAATCATGTAGCCATATGATATTTATATTGTCTGTGGTTTTGTAAACAAACATATTTACATAATGCACACATTTTATATTATGTTGTTTCTATCTATGAACTATGTACAGATGAAAATGTGTAATAGTTTTTCTTCTCTAACATCACAGCCATACATTCACAGTCATAGAAAATGATTCAATCTAAGTAACTGTAGCATTAAACATATGTTTGTTTTCCTTGTAAAGCTGCAAATGAAAGAGACCAAATGTAAGCAATGATTTCCACTCCTCAATAAATTAATTCTACCATAGCCATGAATACAGTTTTTCTAGATTATTTAGTGTGGTTTCTCGATTTTATCTGGCTATTCACTGGTACTATAACTGCATTGGGTTTATTTCAGGAGTTTAATAATACTCGTACACTAAAAATATTTGCGAATAACTGGTGGAATATTTTCATAAAGTGTGATAATAGATGTCTGCGCTCTTAAATTAGCTCATTTTCTCTTTAAAGAACGGGAAGCTACCATAAAATATTTGGTTTTTCCAAACGGGTTTTTTGTGTTTGTTTTTTCCCTTCCTTAAGATGGCTCTAGTCTCACTTAGTTGTCTTTAATTTCATTTGGAACAATTCAGTAAGATTGTATTGTGACAGCTGTCATATCCTCATGAATTAAAAAAACCCCTCAGAATTGGTGAATTCTTATGTAGCCATTTTAATATTGAGGATAGAATAAAAAAAGCAATATTTTAGGCATATTATGCATTATTATTATTTTTTATTTTCTTATATTTTATTTTAAAATCATGTTTATTCTATCACAGTTGCCTCAATTATTCCACACCATTGTGCCCTTCTTCACCCAACCTACCCCACCCCCTTTCCCACAGTCAATTCCCACTCTGTTGACCATGGTTTGTCCTGTGGTTGATTGTGTTCATGAGTTTATTTGGTTGAATAGATTCCACTTACAAGTGAGATCATATGGTATTTGCCTTTCACCGACTGGCTTATTTCACTTAGCATTATATTTTCCAGTTTCATCCATGTTGTCACAAAAGATAGGAGGTCTTTCTTGCTTTTCTATCTTCTTTTTACATGCAGATTGATTTTTATTCATTTTTTATGTCCAAATCCATTATAAAATATTAAAAAATTTGAATCCAGTATAAAGTCTCAACAAATTAAAACAACATGGCAAGAGCACAAAGAAAATACAAGTAGACAAATGAAATAAAATGAGCATTCTAGGAAAAAACGTATATATATCTGTCTAACAAAGTAATGTATGATTAAATTGATATGTAAAATCAATGGTGAAAATAAGGCTAATGGAAGAAATAAGGTGCATGGACCACTATCACTTGAGATAGAACAAACATAGAGCCCTAATTCACACATTCTACTAAAAATAGTCAGGTGAGTTACAAAGCAATATGTAAAATCTAAGGAGTTTTAGGAGAAAATACAAACTAATATTTTTCTTACCCTGAAGTAACATATTCAAACCCAGAAGCTATAAAGTAAAATATTGACAATATGACTGTATGAATCATTAAGACTATACAGTAACATAGATATAAAAAAGTCAAAGGACAAGTAATAGAATAAGGACGTATTTGTAAGACATCTAGAAGAGGGTTAATAGTTTTGTTTTCTTAAGGGAAAAGATTCTACAAACAGTTAATGAAATAATGGATAAAAAATACCAACAAGTCACTTAAAGCTTTTTAAAAATGATAGAAATAGGCAAGAAATATACAAAAACAGGATTAGTTTCCACAAATAATAAAGGAACAATTAAAATAAAATCTCATTGTCACAATGAGATTAATAAGTATTACAAATATTGGTAATATCAAGTATTGGTGACTGAGAAGGAACTGGGTATTCACAGACTCTTTTTCTTCATCTTCTTAAAGCAGTCTCTTAAGCATATTTGGCAATGCTGGTTTGGTGGAGGTGTATTCTTTTAGCTTTCTTTTGTCTGGGAAACTCCTTATTTCATAAGCCTTCCATTTGAATTGGGAGCCTTGCTGGGTAGAGCAGTCTTGTTTGCAGGACTTTGCTTTTCATTCCTTGGGCCGTTTCTTGTCATTCCCTTCTGGCTTATAGTGTATCTACTGAGACGTTACTACAGCGCTTGCCTTCTCGGGGCTCTCGTTTATGGTATGTTACTACTGTTTCTTCCTTGCTTCCTTTAGCATTCTCCGTTTGTCTTTGATATTTGTCATTTGAATTATGGGGTGCCTTGGAGTGGGCCTAAGTGGGTGCCTCTCAAATGGGACCCTCTGTGCTTCTGGGACTTGTGTGAATTTTCTGTCCTCCAATTAGGGAAGTTTTCCATCACTACTTTTTCAAACAGGTTCTCTATCCCTTGTTCCTTTTCTTCTCCATCTGGTATTACTATTATATGCACATTACTACGTTTCAGGTTGTCCGCATTTTCCTAATCGCCTCCCCATTCTTTTTGTGCCTTTTTTCATTTTCTTGCTGTTTCTGGGAGCTTTTTTCCACCTTATCCTCCAGCTCGCTGATTTGTTCCTCCACTTCATTGAGCCTGTTTTGATTCTTTCTACTGTGTTCTTCAATTCAGACGTCATATTCTTCATTTCCTCTTGTCTCCTATGGATAGTTTCCATGTCTTTCATGCTGATAGAGTCTGCAGTATGTTCCCAGTTTCCCTGTGGTTTCTTGTAATTCTCTCTGAGCTCATGGAGCCCCTTAGGCTTCCTTAGAACCACTGTTTTGAACTAAGTATGTGATATTTAGCTAGCCTCTATTTTGTTTAGTTGTCTTTGTGGGGATTCCTCCTTTCCCTTCGACTGGGGTGGGAGGTTCTTTTTTTGCCATTGTCTGTGAGACTCTTGTGCCTTCCTTCTGCTTCTTAAATTGATCTGTTTTGATTTTCTGACTTTTTGGTGTGAACTTCTATGGCAGGGTAGAATCCGTCCTGGGGGCGGTGTAATTGGGTCCTCTCAGGTTGCTGCCATTCAGGGGAGTGTGTCCTCTCACGCTGTTGTTGTTCAGGGGAGTGGTGTGCCTGAGCATGATGGCTGTAGCCATGTGGGGATGAGTCAGTAACAGGATCCCCCTGGCTACTCTCTTAATTCTGTCCCCAAACCCTCCTTCTACATTTTCTCCTCAGGTTGTCTCTAGTGCACTTTGCCGCCACCTTTGCCAGAGACCAATGTAAGCTGCTGCAAATTAAAAACGTATGCGTTGGCCCAATAAATGGTCTTTGAGTCTCTAGTTGCCTGTCTCTTGCAGAGAGCAACCCTGCCAGTTTTCGCAGGTGGCTGTTATCTGTGTACTTTTAGGGCTCTGGTGGTTTAGGCTGGGGATCCCCGCCAATGGTTAAGTCTCTGCTCTACTCAGGGGGATCCAACTAGCCGTATCAACATCCTTCTGGTGCTGCATTCTGTGGGCTCCATGTCTACCTTCTTGAGTCTCTACAGCACTTCTTACCAGTTAGGTGGCGCTAAAGCCGATTCTTCTGTCTCCGAGGTTATAAGTCTCCTCTCTCGCTATTGTTGTTTGTTCCAGGTGATTTCTCCACAATTTAGCTGTAATTCCAGATTGGTACTGGGAGGAGGTCAGTGTGACTATCACTCACTCCTCTGCCATCTTTATTCTCCAAATTATGCAATATTATTTTCATAAAGGTAAAAACATAACTGCACACAAGAAAAGATTTGTGCAGCATGTGGAGTAGATGCTGCAACTGATCAAACATGTCAAAAAGTGGTTTGCAAAGCTTCGTGCTCGAGATTTCTCTCTGGACAATGCTCTACAGTCGGGTCGACCAGTGAAAGTTGATAACGATCAAAGCGAGACATTAACTGAGAACAATCAACACTACAGCCTGGCCGTGAGAACCGAAGTACTCAAAATATCCAAATAAAGCATGTAAAGTCATTAGCATCAGCGTGGTTGTGTTAATTGCTTTGATGTTTTAGTTACACATAAATTATGTGGAAAAAGCCTTCTTGGCTGTATTTCCGCATGTGATTCCCTCCTTGGAAGAGTGGAAACATCCCATTTATAAAACAAATGGTGATGGATGATGAAAAGTGGAAACGTTACAATAATGTGTAATGGAAGAGATCATGAGGCTATCATGATAAGCCACTCACCATACCAAAGGCCAGTCTTCATGTATAGAAGATATCTTGTGTATATGGTCAGATTAGAAGGGGATCTTCTATTGTGAGCTCCTTCCAGATTACCAAACAATGAATTCCAACAAGTACTGCTGTTCCCAGTTAGACCAACTGAAAGTAGCACTTAATGAAATGCCTCTACCATTAGTCAATAGAGAACACATAATCTTCTATCAAGAACATGCAAGACCACATGTTTCTTTGATGACCGGGCAGAAACTTTACAGCTTGGCTGGGAAGTTGTGATTCATTTGTTGTATTCACCAGACATTGCGCCTTTAGATTTCCATTTATATCAGCCTTTACAAAATTCTCATGGAAAAAAATTTCAATTCCCTAGAAGAGTACAAAAGTTACTTGGAACAGTTCTTTGGTAAAAAGATAAAAGGTTTTGGGGAGATGGAATTATGAAGTTGCCTGAAAATGGCAAAATGTAGTGGAAGAAAATGGAAAATGCATAACTCAGTAAAGGTATTGGTGACTAGTACTGAGAATCAAGATGTCGGAGGAGTGAGTGAAAGTCACACTGTCCTCCTCCCAGTCTCTGGAATTACAGCTAAATTGTGGAGAAGTCACCAGGAACAAACAACTGAACAGCAGTCAGAGTGGAGGCTTGTAACCTCGGAGACAGAAGAATTGGCTTCAGCGTAATCCAACTGGTAGGGAGTGCAGAACAGACTCAAGAAGGCGGATGGGGCACCCACGGGTGGCCGCAGCAGAAGGATATTGAAACGTCCAGATGGATCCCCTTGAGAAGAGCGGGGTCTCAACCAAAAGTGGGGATCTCTAGCCCACAGCACCAGAGCCCCAAAAGTACAGAGAAAACAGGCAGCTGCGAAAAGCGGCAGGGTTGCTCTCTGCCAGAGACAGGCGACAGAAGACGCAAAGAACTGTTTAAGGGGCCAACGCATAAATTTTTATTTGCAGCCACTTACCCTGCAAAAGCAGGGGAGAGTGGGCTAGAGATGCCTGAGGAGAGACTGTGGCAAACGGAGGGGAGAGTGAGCTAGAGATGCCTGAGGAGAGACTGTGGAAGGAGGCTTTGGGGAGAGAATGGAGAGAGTAGCTCGCAGCATCCCAGTGCAGACCTGTCCTCCGTAAGGAACCAGCATGAGACGACCCAATAACTTGGCCCCCAGGAGAGACTCCACCCTGCCCTATGCAGTCTAATATGGTCTGCTGAGTGCAGAGTGACTAGATTAATAGCTAAAAGAGACAGCCCCAACAGTAGATTACTGGAAGTCTCAAACTGTCTGCCTAAGGTCAGGCAGGGTCAATATCTAACATCATCAGGGGCAGATCCAGAAAGCAAAAACAGTGCTCTCCAACCAAAGAAGTTCACACCACAAAGTCAGGAAATCAAGACAGATCAACTTAAGAATCAGAGGCAAAGAGAAGAGTCTCACAAATAATGAGAAGACAAAGAAATGGGAAGACAAGTCCAGGAAGCACAGAGGGTCGCATTCAAGAGGAATGCACTGAGGCCCACTTGGAGACACATATATCATGAAAATGGCCAATATCAAAGACAAGCAGAGAATTGTAAAGGAAGCAAGGGAGAAATAGGAAGTAACATCCCATAAAAGAGGGCCCAGATATGGCTAGCAGCTGACTTCTCAATAGAAACACTGCACGCTAGAAGGGAACGGCAGGAAATATTCCAAGTAAAGAAAAGCAAAGGTTTGCGACCAAGGCTGTTCTACCCAGCAAGGCTCTCAATTAAAATGGAAGGTGAGAGAAGGAGTTTCCCAGACAAAAGAAGGCTAAAAGAACACACCCCACCAAGCCAGCATTGCAAAATATGCTAAAGGGACTGCCTTAAGATGAAGAGAAATGTTCTATGAATACCCAGTTCCTTTCAGTGTTGCCAATACTTGATATTACCTATATCTTAATACTCATTAATCTGATTGTGACAATGATTTATTTTAATTGTTCCTTTACTATATGTGGAAACTAAACCTGTTTTCTTTAAATATTATTTGTCTATTTCTATTATTTTTAAGAAAGCTTTAAATGACTTTTTGGTATTCTTTATGCATTTATTGATTAAAGGTTTGTAGAAGTCTTTTCCCTAAAAAAACAAAAAACAAAAGAAACCCCGATTAACCTTGTTTCAGATGTGTTGCAAATACTTTCCTATTCTATTCCTTGTCCTTTAACTTTTTTATATGTATATTGCTATATAGTTAAATGTTTAATTTAGTCATATTGTCAATAGTTACTTTATAGCTTCAGGGTTTGAGTATTTTACTTCAGGTCATGACAAATATTCATTCTATTTTCTTGTAAAACTCCTTAGATTCTACGTATTGATTTTTAACTCATCTGAATATTTCTTGTATAATGTGTGAAATAGGGCTCTATGTTTGTTTTATCAAAAGCAATAGTGGTCCGTGTACCTTATTTGTTGAATGAGACATATTAACCCTTGATTTGAAATATCAGCTTAATCATATATTACATTGTTAGATAGATATATACGTTTGTCTCTAGAATGCTCATTATATTTCACTGATCTACTTGATTATTTCTGTGCTGGTGTCATGTTGATTTAATTGCTGTGACTTTATAATGGTTTTAATTTTTTAAAATATTTTATAATTAACTTTGACCTTTAAAAGAATAAATAAAATCAATCAGTATTTATGAAAGAGAGAGAGAGAGAGAGAGAGAGAACTCCTACCTTTTGCGAGAACATGATGGAACTGGAGAATATTAAGCTAAATGAAATGAAAGATAAATATCATATGATCTCAACTGTAAGTGGAATCTATTCAACAAAATTAACATACAAAATAAATGACAGGCATGGAAACATGGAGCAGACTGAAAGTGACCAGAGGGGATAGAGTAAGAGGATAACAGTGGCAAGAAGGGGAAGGGACTAGACCAAGAACATGTTTGACAGACCCATGGACATGGACAACAGAGTGGGAGGTGACTGTGGGAGCAGGGCGTGGCGGTGGGTGGGTGGAGGGGAGTAAAGGGGTGTAAACTGAGATATCTGTAATAGAATAAACATGATTTATAAATTAAAAAAATAAAAATAAAAATGAAAACAATTATTGGTGAAAAAGAAAAATATGCCTTTCATTTTTTACTTTAAAGAAAAATGAACGTTTTGGCCAATCCAATAGTTCACCAGCTTAAGGTCCACCCTTCAGTAAATTTTTAGATGTTTATTTTATTATTTATTTATTTTTATTTTTATTTTTTTCAAATACATTTGTTTCTGGCTTCCCACCACCACTTTCCCCTGCCCCCCCTCCAAGTTCCCGCCCTCAATCCTTCCCCACTTTGTGTTTGTCCATGGGTCCTTTATACATGTTCCTCACTTGACCCTTCCCTTTCCTTTCCCTGCCCCTAGATGTTTAAATAGATGAATTGTAAGGGCTTAGTGAAGGAATATGCAATCATTAGAAACCACAAATTATAACTTTCTGAGTCTGAGATAGAGACACTCTATCGTGAAAGAGTCCTTCAGGTAATATAGCAAAATAGTTCAGTTTTTAAATGAATCTAAAGTATACAAGAGGAAGCAGTTCTTCTAGGACCCTACAATTTAAACATCTCCATAATGTTTGTGAGAATGAGCGGTTAATTTATCACTTTATTTCATTATTTTACTTATATAAGACTTAATGTTTATGCAAACTCACCTTCCAAGGCACTAAGAAAATTGGAATTTCATATTACCAAGTAAAAACATAACTTACCTAGTACTTCACTATAAAACTGATCCCAGTTCTCAGAAAACATTTGAAACCAGAAGTCAAAATAAAGCCCATGCACCATATTTTTTAACCTTTCCATGAATGTCATTTGATCACTTAATTCTGAAAACATAACAGGTACATAAGATGGAGGGAATGGAAGTCCTCCGCTCCGCTTTTCAACTACATAACCAGGAGAGACACGGAGACTGTACACAAGAGGTACTTGAAGTAGCTCAGCCAGCAGCTCACCGCAGGGCCCCAGAGCATCTGCAAGAAGGACATCAAACCTTGATTCTTGTAGTTTTGTCATAAGTTTCCTGTTCAAAACTGCATCTTTACAGAGCTTTAGTATAAACTCAGTATATTCCAAAAAGATTTCTTGCATTAGTGAAAAGTAAGTCCAAAATGTATCTTTAGGCAGATGTGACATTTTGAAGATCAGGTTCATGAAAAGATTCTCAAAGTCATCTTTTGTTGAGGATGTGGGATAAATCTCAAATTTAAAAGCAGATGGTTTATTGGGATCAACAAGAATTGAAGCTGTAGATGTCAGGACAATCACTTCATGACCTCTCTGGACCAGTTCTTCCAGGATTATCTTCATATTGATCCAATGGCTGTATTCTGTGGGCCACACGAGCACCTTTCCACAATGCCCAGGGCTGAACTGAAAACTCAGCTGTAGCAGCAGCAGAACAGGAATCCACTTCATAGACATCCTGCAGGAACACAAGGCTTCTTTCTAAATTGATGACTCCTTCTGTCATTGCTCATTTTTCTCCAAGGAGAAATCAATCAGGAAGTTAAAATATCACTCCTGCACCTCAAAGTAAATACGTTATACAAACAGAACATTTGGATGGAAGTGGAAAGAGTTAAGGTAGATGACCTTGTTTGTAAACAAGTGAATTTAATATCTGTTCTATGATTATAAGTGTTGCCAATGACCTTGAATGTCCAAGCGTGTCTTATTTCTACTTAAAAGCTCTTCTTTAAGTAGAAAAGGAAAGGTCATAACCAGAAATAAGAAAATATATGAAAAGAAAAAAATCAGAGGTATATTTAAGAAATACAGCATATCAGACATTTAAAAACCCAGTATGAAGGAAAAAGAAAAAAACTGTATGTAACCTAACTCAAAATACAATATGTAGTTATGGGATACACAACACAAAAATATCTACAACATGGCATCAATAACATAAAATGTGGAGGAAAGAGCAAAAAGATAATTCTTATGGAATAATTTGAACTTAAATGGACATTAGCTTAAAATAGATTGCTATAGATATAGAAGGATATACATAAACTTTATGATGGCTACAAAACAAAACCTTCAGAAAGATATACAAAGAACCAAGAGAAAGGAACACATACAAAGCAATACAGAAAAGCAGCAAACCACACAGGATGTGTTTATGAGAAGAAAATAACAGAAGATTACTATAAAAACAACAACAACAAAATGATTAACAAAAGCGCAATAGATACACAACTATAAATGATTACTTAAAAAAATGTATTCTCTAGAAGTCTATGTGGAAGATTGGTGGGATTTCTTTTTAAGGCATGTGTAAATATTGACTGGTGAAGGCATCTGGGCTGGGAGTTTTCTTTGTTGGTAGTTCTAGTAATTTTAATGGGGACTCAGTTAAAAGCTTTAAGAGTTTTTCAGAAAGCTTCAGTTTCTTTAATGGTTATGTACTATTTGGCAATTCAAAATTTCTGTTTCTACTTATTCTGGTGTCACTTTGTGTAAACTGTGTTTTATACTAATTTTTTCATATATATGGTTTTGTTTATATAGTTGCACCTAATACAGCGTTAAGAAAAGTTTTAATGGCTGATGGCTCTGTTATTTCTTTATTATTTCTGATATTGGTAATTTGTACCACTCTATTTCTTTCTTGCTCCAATTTGCCAGGAGATTGTTTATTTATTTATTTGTCCCAGTCAGAGATAGTTTTTGGACTCATTGCTCAGCTTCACTGTTTTTGTATTATACTAATTCATTTCCCTATTAACATTAATTCCTTCTACTTTGGTTTAATTTGCTGTTTTTTCCTAAGATCTTGAAATGCACACTTACTTCACAGTGTATTAGACTTTTACTTTTTCAATACATGTGCATTTCAAGCTCTAAATTTCCTTTGAAGAAGGAGATACAGAGGGCCCAGAGGCATTTGAAAGGATGCTCTGCATCACTAGCCATCAGAGAAATGCAGATCAAAACCACCATGAGGTACCACCTCACACCAGTCAGAATGGCCATCATAAACAGATCCACAAACAACAGGTGCTGGCGAGGCTGTGGAGAAAAGGGAACCCTAGTCCACTGTTGGTGGGAATGCAGACTGGTGCAGCCACTATGGAAAGCAGTGTGGAATTTCCTCAGAAAGCTGAAAATGGAACTGCCTTTTGATCCAGCGATTCCCCTGCTGGGACTATACCCTGAGAACACCAAAACGCCAATACAAAAGAACCTATGCACCCCAATGTTCATAGCAGCACAATTTACAATAGCCAAGTGTTGGAAGTAACCTAAATGCCCATCAGTAGATGACTGGATCAAAAAATTATGGTACATATACACAATGGAATACTACGGAGCAGAAAGAAAAAAAGAAGTACTAAACTTTGCAACAGCATGGATGGAACTGGAGAGCATCATGCTAAGCGAAATAAGCCAGGGGGCGAAAGACAAATACCATATGATCTCACCTATAAGCGGAACCTAACCAACAATGCAAAGAAGCAAGGCAAATATGACCAGCAACACTGAAAGGAAAAGAAATCAACAGAGACAAGAGGGAAGGGGGGGCAGGGAAAGGGAAGGGAAGGGGAAAGTCAAGGAACATATAGCAAGGACTCATGGACAAAACCAAAGGGGAAGAGCTGAGGGAGGGAAGGTGGGAGGGGGCAAGGGAAAGAGGTGGGGGGAAGGCAGAGACAAATGTATTTAAAAAGTAAATAAATTAATTAAAAAAAAAATTTCCTTTGAAGAATAGCACAAACCTGGATCCATTTAATTTTATTATCATGAATTAGATGTTCAAAATTTCTATTATGATATCTTCATTGACTTTGACTTATTTAGAAAAACATTACTTAATTTTTCAAATTTGCTGAGTCTTGGTTTATGGGCAGCCATATGGTCAATTGTGGTATTTTATTACATATGCTTTTGAATAATGTGCATTCAATAATGTGAATAATGTGTTACTCATCTATCAGTCTATCTACCATGTATCAATCTATCTTGCCTAAGGGTATGAAAGGACATGGAGAGTAAATTCTAAGGGGTGAAATTTCTATGCACAAATATTCTAAATTTAAATTATGATGATGTGGTGAGAGTTTCATAACTCTGTAAACACTAAATATGTTGAATATTTATACCCTAAAGAGATGCAGTTTTAGTAAATTATATCTCACTGGATACTCTATTAAAATGATATTAATGAAAAATAATTTTTTAACCAAATATCTTTGTTATTATATTTGTTAATAGCTTCAGAAATTTTAAATATTGCATTAAAATATTTTTGTGGCATTGCTTTCACGTTCATCAGCCTTTTTGTGCATTTAGTCATACGTTAAAAAGTTTTGTTTTTTATAACAGGCTGTGTATAGCTTAAAAATATTTTGCATAGAAAGTTGTTGTACTAGTTGGTCACCTATTAAATCTATGGGATTAAAATGCCACTTTGAAGTAACTGGTTGAATGTAAAAGGGAGTTTTAGGTGATTATATCATTTTTATTATTTCAAAGTTAGCTTCATAATAAGGAGACCAGACTCACAACCACTATTCCAAAGAGAACTCACCTATAATTACTACCTAGCAAAAATAAAGTTATATTCCTGAAGAGTTATTAATGAAAGTCTTAAGTGGGAAAATCTACACTTGACATTGTGTTCAATTCCAATCCAGCAGCCGGTCCTTTGGCCTCCTTGTAAGCAATGCCATCAGGGTCTCCATGTAAGCAATGCCATCAGGGTGATTCACTGTGAAAAGTCCATGGTAAATGGTTTCATATATGCCATTGCCACCACCACGGGTGATGAAAAGTTTTGTTTTGGGGTGACCTCCAAAGAGGTCAATGAAAACAAAGAATCAAGTATCACATTGTGAAAAATAGAAATAGACAGTAGAAATCAATAAAGAAGGCAATGTTTTCTGCCTAGTATTTCTATGCTCATGAGATCATATGAACATTTGTGGCTTTCAAAAGTAAGTCTCCTTGAGGAAATGAGAGAAAGCTTTATATAAAGGTGATGTTGGTGTATAGTTGTTTTGTCCAGGAGAGAAGTGGAGCAAAGTACGCTACAATAGAAAAATTACCTGTTTGTGCTATTAAGAGACCTAGTTTCATTTTATTAAACAGAAAATACTAAATTTTGGAATGCCTCATGTATCGAAGATGCTGGAGCTAACCCTAAGTAGTGCCTGATGTTGAAATTTTCAGCTCTAAATGGGATGAGATCCGAAGGAAGCCTCGATTAGTGGAGTAATACTTTTTAAATAGCACGTGGCTGTCTATGGCCTGTCCAAGTGTTAACCTGATCCCGGGCTTTCAGAGAAAACAGTAGTGGGGCTTGTTTGAGGGTAGTTTAGATCATGCCTAAAAGTAGTAAGTAGTTCATAACCAGTGACAGAGCTCAGATTGACCTTCTAATTTCATTAAAAAACTGTGGGTTTTATGGAAGAGAGAACTTCTCTACATTTTTCTGTTAAACCTGACTCTACCCACATGTTCCAGTGTTGGCCTTTTCTCTTCCTCCCCATCTCTGAGAACGTAGTATTTAATCCAGCTGGGCAGAACAGCATATTAAAGTTACTGAAGGGGTAGGGCTAGGGGACCTCAAAGTCAGAGCTCACGCCCCCTCCTTCCTATCGCCGTCTTCTGCCAGAACAGGAAACAAAGCCTGGCACGTTTGGGCCTGCTCTTTACTGCTTTCCACTATTCCACATCAGGTAGAATCAGGGAGGCCCAGGGATCTCTCGTGGTCTTTTCTTAGAAGAGTAGTTTAAAGATCTGTAGTGTTTTCATCGTGGGAGGAGAGGGAGCAGGAGCCCGAGGAAGATTCTGAGTCTTTACACACCAACTCAGGCTTCCTCGGAAGCCTCTCGTGGAGTGATGTCAGCGGCATGGAGGACCCCGTTTCTTTCCCCTTGAAGTTACAAGAAGTTGGACAGCTACAACTCAACAAGGAAGTCCCTGCTCAACATACAAACATGTTTGAGATACTGTGCAGGGAATACCCGAAGGTGGGCATATCAGAGTGAAGAAAGAGATGGGACAGGGAGGGAGAAGGACAGTGAAAGAGGCCACATGAAACCTTGTTAAACTTTCTTTGGTAGAAACCTCATGACAAGGGCACAAAGATAATTGAGAACGGAGATGTATAACAGAAAAGAGGAAATGAGGGGGAAGAATCACAAATTACCACCAAATTAAATAATGGAAACACAGGGGAAGAGAGACAACGGAGACACAGGGCTACCAGCAAAGGAGATACTCATATATCACCACCCTAAATGTAAATAGACTGAACTCACTAACCAAAAGGCAGAGGGTAGAGGATTGAAATGGAAAACAAAACCCAATCACGTAGAGCTTCAGGGGACACAACTCAGCTCAAAGGAAAACACAGACTCAAAATGCAAGAGTAGAAAATGGTACCCCAAGCAAAAGGCTCTAGAGAAAAGAAGGTGTAGGTGTACTTATATGAGGGGGTGGCCCTACCAAATGGAGTTACCATCTGCAAGGCAGGCCCTTGTAGTCCAGGCTTCCCTCCTCGGGGTGTTCTACGAACCCATCTGTATCAGTGCACCAGCCAGTGTCATTGCGAGAGACCGCATTTGGCTTCAGTGATGGTTTTTTGAAGATTCTCTCAGCACATTTGCCCCCTTTATGATGGGAGTTTTAGGAACACATCTGCCCACACCACGCTGAGTGTTCAGCAGTTTTTGACCAAAGCGGGCAAGACCCCTGGACCCACTCTCCCTATTCACCTGACCTCGACCTGAACCACTTTTCTTGTTCCCCTGGATGAAAAACATCCTCAAAAGAAACATTTTGCTGATGTGGAAGAAATGAAAGGAAAAATGGCAGAAGCACTAAAAAGCATAAAATTAAAGAGTTCAAATACTGTTTTAACAGTGGAAAGAGTGGAAAAAAGTCTCGATGAGTGTGTTGCATCAAATGGAGAACACTTTGAAGGCGACTGAAGTTTAAACATGTAAGAAGAAATACACAATTTTAGAAATAACTTTCATTTTGGGGGGTCCTCCTTGGTATATCACAAAATAGATTTTAAGATAAAAGTGGTAAATTGAGAAAGATAGACATTTTATAAAGACAAAGGAGACAGCATATCAAGAAGACCGAACACTTACTAATACGTATGCTCCCAACCCTGGAGCACCAAAAATATATAAAGCAATCTCTAACAGAATACAAGGGAGGAACTGACAAAGACACAGTTATAGAAGGGGACCCAAGACCCCACTGGCAGCTGTGGATAGATCATCCAAACAGAAAATGTGGTAGACTTCTCAGCTGTTTTACCTAATAAATCACACTCTGATGGAGCAAAACCTTCCTAAGATAAATAGTTTATAGGCAAAAGGTGCCACATTTATTTTGAATCGCAGCTTTAGTTTCCTTAAACTATCTGGACCAAGATCCGAAGTGGAACCAAATACTCAAGATTTAAGCATTCTATATAAAATGAATGGTAATACATGTCATGGCAGTTTTATTAGGACTTTTCATTTTTTTTTCCTACAAAAATGGGAAGAAATAAACAAGAGAAAGTTTTGAGAAGCTCTTTCATTAATGAAGTCGACGATCATACTGCATGCCCAATTTTATCAGAGCACGTGGCACAAAGAAAAAGACGTAAGGCTTTAAGAAAAGAAAGATTATTTCCGTAAGTCTTTGTTTCTTGGACGCATTTGTCTCAGTTAACTACTGTACGGTCACCAGAAAAAAAGGTAAGAGAACAGAGTCTTCGCCTAAGCTGAAGTTTAAGAAGCTGTCAGCTCTAGATATTAGAAACAACAAGAAACAAGAGGAAAAGTTGTGGATAGCAGACTGAGAGTTCTTATTTATGTACATGAAAATAAGTGTGTTGGAGATGATGGTGTTAGTTTGGGATCCATAGCTTAAAACCTTCTCAAAGAAAAGCGTAAGATGATTCCACCGGACTCTTGCCCAGATTCCACGGGTCTGGTAAACTGCCATTTGCTTAGGTTGGAGTGAGTGTCTTTAAAGTTTGTAACTAATAAAGTTTGTAACTAATAAAGTTCTCTCCTCTATTAAAACAGATTCAATAGAGGAGAGAAAATTCAACAACGGGCAGAGTGGGGAAAGAGAAGCTGGTTCCTGTGTTTTGTCTTTGTTGTCCTCCCTCCAAGAGAGGCTGAAGGGAGGCTGCCAGACCCCAGCTAACACTCCTGTGTATCTCCACCCCTGTCAATGGGATTAGCTGCAGTGTGAGCGCCTGTGGCTAAGGGACTACCTCTCTGCCTCTCCAGTTCGCAGTGCTGCAGATAGTGTGCTCTGCAACCCACACTCACCGCTACAGCTTCTCTGGGGCCCGCTGCTTAGCTTTGGGAGGGTGCGGGGAGCCATGCTCTGGGAAGGCCAGGGGAGGCGGCCAGGCTCAGTGGCTTCGTTTTCTGCCTAGCCACAGCAGCTGCTAGACCACAAGGGCCACAAGTCTGTATTCCTCCTCCGCATCTATCACGGGGTTCAACTGCAGAGTGTGCTGACCACTCAAGGAAGAGTGCCTGTTCTACCCCTCCGTTCCTCAAGGCTTCCGGGGGTGCACGCTGCAATCGAATTCCTTTCCTGCTCCCGTTACCTGCAGTGAGCTCTGGGCTGCGCCTGTGGCAGCCATCTCTGCTCTTCCTCCTTCCCCCCTCTCCTCTTTTCTCCCATTCGTCCACCCTCCTATTCAGCTACCGTCAGGTGTTTAAACGCGTGGGTTTCTCAGACATGTTTGTGTGTTGCGCAGGAAATCCTTTGTTGAATTATAGCTGTTCAATGTATTGTTACTTCAAGGGAAGAGGCCAGTAGGCCCTCTCCTGCTGCCTTGCTTCTGATGTCACTCTCGAGAAATTGTCTTGTAAAGGGCCAACGGTCTCCCACACCACAAGAAGGTCTGCAGCATGAAGAATGTGGATTGTTTACTCTCGTATCCGTCTGGCGTCCAGGTGCACTTAGCCAGTCATCAGAGAAAAAATTTCTTGTGGGAAGCTGAATTTTCCTCGGGTATCGGGAG
>NW_026555004.1:0-10104 GCF_021234165.1 Pteronotus mesoamericanus | reverse complement strand
TTTATGTCTTCTTGATGGAATCTTCCTGTGAGTGTTAGGAAGGGGCCCGCTGGGTTTCTTTTTATGGCCTTTATTTTCAGATGTATTTTGTCTGATGTAAGTATTGCTATCCCACATTTTTCTTCCTGGTCCATTTGCTGGGAATATTTTTCTCCATCGCATGCCTGTCAGTCCATGTAGGTCCATTGTTGTGAGGTGGGTCTCTTGCAGAAACCTCATTTGAGGGTCATGGTGTCTGATCCATTTAGATATCCTATGTCTTTTGATTAGAGGATTTAATCCATTTACATTTAAAGTTATATCAATAGGTACTTATTCATTTTTTCCCTTAGTACCTGTGTTCCTCTTTCTCACTCCTTTTCTTCATCTTGTGAAAGCAGTTGCTTTAGCTTATCTTGCAGTGCTGGTTTGGTGGAGGTGTATTCTTTGAGCCTTCTCTTGTCTGGGAAACGCCTTATTTCACCTTGCATTTTATTTGAGAGCCTTGTGGGGTAGAGTAGACTTGGTGGCAGGCCTTTGCTTTTCATGACTTGGAATATTTCTTGCCATTCCCTTCTGGCTTGTAATGTTTCTTTTGAGAAGTCAGCTGCTAGCCTTATAGTGGCTCCCTTGTACGTTACTGTTTCTCCCTTGCTGCTTTTAAGATTCTCTCTTTGCACTTTGATATTTGTCATTTTAATTCTGATATGTCTTGGAGTGGGCCTCAGTGGTTTCCTCTTGAATGGGAATGTCTGTGCTTGCTGGACTTGGGTGACTTTTTCCCTCCTCAAATTAGGGAAGTTTTTCATCATTATTTTTCAAACAAGTTTTCTATCCCTTGTTCTTCTTCTTCTCCTTTTGGTATTCCTAGTATTAGGATATTATTACTTTTCAGATTGTACTGCATTTCCCTAAATGCCTCTTCATGCTCTCTGAGTCATTTTTAATTTTGTTTTCTTTCTGGGAGATTTTTTTTTCTTCTGCTTCATCTAGCCGGCGTTTGATTCCTTCTACTGTGTTCTTAGATTCAGAAGTTGTATTCTTCTTTCCCTCCTGCCTCTTGTTGATAGTTTCTAGGTTCTTTTTCATCCTGATATAGTTTGCAGTTAAGTTCTTTGTAGTTTCCCTGTAGTTTTGTAATTCTCTCTGAGCTTACTGAGCTCATTGAGCTTCCTTAGAACTATTGCATTGAAATCAATATCAGATAGTTTACTTGCCTCTAGTTCACTTAATTCTCTCTCTGGAGATTCCTCCCTTCACGTCAATTGGGTGGTTTTTCTCTCTCTCCCCATTATTTGTGAGACTCTACTTTTTTCCTTCCGCTTCTTAAATCTGCCCTGATTTCCTGAGACTGTGGTGTAAACTTCTCTGGTAGGAGACCTGTGAGATCCCGTGGTGCAGTCTTCTTGGTATCCTGAACTTGCTCCTCTTTGGATGCCTTTTATGCTGTTTTTGTCAACACCCTGGCAGTATGTAGGGACTGTTGTTCGGTCATTTTAGCGTAAGTGGTGGCAGTCTGACTCCCTCACCTAGATGTGTGGGTCACTGGCGGGAGCAGCTCCTCACCACCTTCAAGGAGTCTGAGAAAGAAGTGTTCCAACAGCCTTGATCCTGGGTTTCATGGCCTTGAGCCCAGATGCGATAAACTGCCCTGTAACCTTGAGTAGGCTCTCATGCGCAGCTCATGATACTTACTTCACTTTCTGGCCTGTAGCCTGCTTTGTTTAGGGTTAGTATTGAAGGCACTTTGAGTAGGAGTTTTGGTCGAGGTGGGAGCCAGTGTGCTGACTTAGACACAGGCTTGTGGCCAGTGGGACTCCCTCCACATGGGCTTCTGCCCTGTGTAATTTCCCCCGTTGTGACTTGTGACCTGTGTGACTTTCCCGATGCAGGCATGTCACATGGCTCCAAGCATCTTCTTCCATATACCCGAACCTCGACTTGGACCCGCCAGCTAGAAAAGCTGCAACACCAGCGGCATAGTCAGCACCAAGGGTTTCTCAGTGGAGAGATGGAGTCCCTGGACTCTCCTGAGGACAGTACTGAGGGGTTGCTTGCTACTGGGAAATGCCACCCGGTGGCATGCCTCCTGGCACCGTGGGCTCCCCCGGGGGAGTGGCCCAATGTCAGTCGCGCACCTGACACTGTGGAGAAAGCTTACTGGACATTGGGGAGAGCCTGGAATGGTCTAGGAACCATGCAGCTGTGGGGGCCATTGGCTAGTGTTTCTTTTAGTTTTGCAAGCTGAGACAGAGGCTGAGCTTCATGATGCAGCGAAGTGAAGGGAGCTCCGGGGATAAGAGCACACCCTGGAAGCCAGAACTCAGGCCTTGGAAGACACCCTGCACGCAGCAGAGCTGCGATGCAACTCCCCTCTCACCTGCCACTGTTGATGAGTCCGAGTGGGATCTGGAGCGGTCCAGCACCTGTGTGGATGTGGGGGCGTGGTCTGGGTGTTTCTCTGAGTAGAAAAGACTGCCTTTCCCGATGCAGCAAAACTACGAAAACTCCTAGGAGCAGAAAAAGAAAGCCTAGAAGGCGAGACTCTATGCCCTGACGAAAAGCTTCCCAGTGGCTGAGCTGCAACAACCCCCTCCCTGCTTGCAGTGAGCAATTCAGGGGGCATGGGTTGGGGGAAATGGAACTGAGGTCTTTTCAGGCCTAGGGGGAGTCTGAATCTGGGTGTCCCAGAATCCTGTTTCTCTCTTTGCCCCACACAGATGGGGAACATAGTGGCTGAAGCTGACTGGGCTGGAGGACTGTGGCCCAGGCCAGGTGCTTTGGTGGCACGACTGGCACCTGGAGAGCTCTGCTCTCACTGTGCTCATGTTAATAGGCAGGGGCCCTGTGGGCAAGTGACATGTGCTCTCCGTTTGTGGCCAAGGTCATGCCTGTGGAGCCGAGCATAGCAGTGGCGTTTTGGCAGGTTGTGTCCTGGTCTAGGTGTTTTGCAGGGCTTCCGGCGACTGTAACTGTCCAAGGGATGTTAGCTCTGACACTGTGTGCTCTGGCACCAAGCTCCGTAGCTGCACTGCTCATTTTGCCTGTGTCCTGGTGGTGGGGCAGCTGCTATTGCTGGTGGCACGACATGGCGACTGCGATTAAGCATGCTGGAGCAGAGGGCACCGGTGCAGAAGGACGGCAGCGGCAGGGGAGCAGGTGGTCCAGCACACTGAAGAGCAGAGCCCATGGCAGTGCCCGGCGCCACAGAAACAGCAGCAGCCAGAGCAGCAGCAACCGCAGAAAGGCAAGGAGCAGAAGGGGACAAAGTAGAACCTGCGGCGAGCGCGAGACTCCAGGCATCCTGGGCAAGGGCCTGGATTGTCTGTCAAAATCTAGGGTGTTACTTGTCACTTTGGATGAAGCACAAGAAACCTGTGAGACGTGTGTTGTCTGTTCACAGGAGCATCTCCGAAGGCCTCTGGGAACTGCTGGGCAGGTGGTGCGAGGACAGGCACCGTTCCCCCAGTGGCAAGTCGTTGTCATCGGTCCCCTGCCCAGTTCAGAGGGCTATACGAATGCTATTGCAGGTGTAGACACAACCACGGGACTCTTAACTGTTTATCCTGCATGGCACCCAGATCAGAAAGCACTAATAGCTGCCCTCAAACGGTTAGGTGCTGCTTATGGGCGCCCTTCATTATGGATAGTGATCAGTGGACACATTTTACTGGAGTCTTGGTACAACAATGGGCCCGAGACCTGCACATTGACTGGAAATTCCATTTGGCCCATCATCCCCAAGCTGCTGGGATGATTACACGGTATAATAGTCTCTTGAAGCAGGACGTGTGAGCCGCAGCTGCCACCCGTATGTGGAGGGAATGGACGAAGTGCTTATGGACTGTTCTCCAGGCTCTGAATGAGTGGAGACAGAGGGGAGAGCCTGCTCCGGTGGAAGCACTTCTCCACCGGAAGGCAGCTCCCACTCAACTGCAGGTGCAGACTAAGGATGCTCTGCTGAATCCAGGCAAAGGGATAGAGGGAAGTACTTTCTTGCCTAGTATGGATGATTTGAGCGAGGGCACACAAATATTTGGACCTGCCTATGGGAAAGAAAAGCCCCTTCACATGTCATGGGTGGCTCTTGTTGCCCCTTTTGGACAAGGGGTTGAAAGGAACTTGCAAATAGTGAGCTGGGTGATGGGGACCTGGCCCCCAATCTTAAAGGTGACATGTCCAGAGGAATGATTGGCCATTGTTGGTATCAATAACTGTTTGTCTTTCTAACCCCTAGGATGTAGTGTAGTAGGTCCCTGCCTGTTCCTCAGCGTCTACCCCATCGGCGTGCGGGGTCTGTACTCAAATCTCCCGGAGCACGTGTGACGGCCTCCCAATGGCACAGCCCTCTAGCTTCCGTCTATAGAGGACACAATGGACATTCTTAGGGAACACGGCCTGGACTGGATCTACGCTGGGACGAAGCAGCAGTGTGACCAGCCCTGGCTATTGCTCAGCTTTCCCCACTGGAGCCCTCTGGGTGTATGGCTCCCCTGGGAAGCCTTATCCGTCTGGGAACTGGACTGGCCTATGGACCTAGGGGTGACCTTATTGACGATGTTTTGGCTGAATGCTGCTGTGGTCTATACTTCTGCTGCAGTAGCGGTTGTGTGTTTTGTTTGCCTCTTGCTGTAGCTTCTATTGCTGTTTGGTTTATGCGTGCAGGGCTCTGCCACCTCACCAAGGGAACTTCATGGAAGGCATCCTTGGGTAGATTTTATCATGAGGAAGCCCGAACGGGTGGACTGTAGGGCAAGTGGAGGCAGTCTGGCTCTCTCACCCAGGTGTGTGGGTCACTGGAGGGAGCAGGTTCTCACAATCTTGAAGGAGTCTGATAAAGCAGTGTTCCCACAGCCTTGAGCCTGGGTTTCATGGCCTTGACCCTGGGTGTGATAAGCTGCCTGTAACCTTGCGTAGGATCGCATGCACAGCTCATGATACTTACTTCACTTTCTGGCCTGTAGCTTGCCTTGTTTAGTATTTGAGGAGGATTGGGTAGAGCTTTCGATGAGGCGAGGAGTCACGGCGGCGACCTGGGCACGGGCCTGTGGCCTATGTGACACCTTGCACACGGGCTTGTGGCTTGTTTGACTCTCCTTAATAACGGCATGTCAAGCATGCCAAAAACTCCACACATCTTCTTTTGTCTACCCAGGCCCTGAGTGGACCTGCCCAGCTTAGAGAGGCTGCAACAATGTCATTATTCAGTGGATCCTACCCTCCAGCTGGTTGAGTGAGGGTCACTCCGCCCTCCACTGATGGATTTTTGTGTGGTGCTGCCAGAACACAACTGCAAAACCCAAGAAACAAACCTTCATCTGTAAAAATAATAACCCCCTGCAATGTCATTATCCATAGCAAGCTCACCAGTATTAATAAGGCTGTGAAAAGATCAAGGCTATTATCAGAAAGGCGAGAAATAAACTATTAGCATAAAATGTAATGACTTAATAAGCACAAAGTTAATGGACCCGAAATGAATGTTAACAAGGTATGTAGTCAAAAAAAATATGGCAAATCATGGAGATGACCACAGTGGATTTCGTCTCAGTAGCCTCTTGTATTGACCGCTGTGTTTTCTTTCTAGATGTGCCTCTGATGATGTCAGATGTTGATCCCACCTGACCTTACGCAGCCTGTTCAAGAGGTTTATGAACCTGCTGTTTGTGGCCGTCTAGTTCAATCATTCATCTAGTCATTCTCCACTCAGCTGTCTGCCTATGCACCACAGGGCAGGACAGATCCCACCTGGTGGCGGTGCTGTTGTTTCCTCTCAGGTGTCTGCTGCTCAGGGGAGTTCTCTTCCTGAGCCAGATGGCCGCTGCCATATTGGGGAGGAGTCAGCATTGGGACCCCACCGGCTATTCCCTCAGTTCTCTCCCCAAAGTTTCCATCCCCAGTCTCTCCTCAGGCGTCTCCAGCCCACACTGCTCCTGCCTTTGCCAGAGCCCAGGGTAAGCAGGTGCTAATAAAAACTTATGTCTTGGCCCTTTAAACAGCTCTTTGCATCTCCAGCCACCTGTCTCTGGCAGAGAGCAACCCTACCGCTTTTGGCAGCTGGCTGGTCTCCGTGTAAGTTTTGGGCTCTGGTGCTCTAGGCCTGGGATCCTGCCTTATGGTTTACACCCCACTCTTCTCAGGAGAATCGAATTGGCTGTTTAAATGTCCCTCTGGAGAGGCTGCCTGTGGGCTCCCGGCCAGCCTTCTTGAGCCTCTACCACTGTCCTTACGAGTCAGGTCGTCCCAAAGCGGAGTCTCCTGTCTGTCTGAGGTTATAAGGCTTCTCTCTCGCTGTATTGTTGAGTTGTATGTTCTGGGTGTTTGTCCACAATTTAGCTCTAATTCCAGATTGCTCCTGGGAGGAAGTCTCAGGTCCTGGGAGGAACTTCCACTTTCTCCTCCGCCATCTTGACCCTCTCTAGTCTTTATTTATTTATACTTAGAAACATAACAATGCCCATATTCCAGAGTATTAGGTTTCATGCAGATATCATTATTGCTTTCTAGAGTTACCCTTTTAATGCAGAAGCGTAAATAGCAGAATTAAAAACACTTACGGAGATCAAGTATTAGTACTGCCTATGTATATTGTGCATCCTTATTTTTCCCTAAACAATCTGGGCAAAAAAATTGCACATTAGACATGGCTAAATAAAGTATATGTATAGACTTGCAAAAAGTCTCTGATACATATTGTTAGGTAAAGAAAGCAGAAAAGATGTATAATTTCATCACATTAATAACAAATAATCCTGTATGATGTGTGTATATGTGTATATATAAAAGATAAATCATGTGCATGTGTATGTACACATAGTTTAAATTTATATATATATCAAAAACCTGGAAGAAGCACACATCGATTAACAGAGAGAAAGATAATTTTCCAAGAAAGAACTGTGTTACAAGAAAAGGAGGGTTTCTTGCCCGCCAGTTTTATATTGTTAGAAATTTTTATGACAAGAATGTATTTCTGTATTATTTATATAATAACTTTTAAAGTAAATAAATCTAAGTAGAAATATAAATCATTTTGTGTTGTAGACAGTAGTGACTTGTGAAGTAGAGAATGATATTTACATTTTTTTAACCTTTAAATATTACATTGATTCTATGATTATTTGTGAATACCAAATGCCTGTGTTCTGTCTGTTGAGCAGAGACAAGGAACATGAACAGGACAGTATAAGGAATCTATATCTTAAAGGTCACATCCCAAAAAATTGGAGCTAAAAGAAATGACAAGATGTGGATCCCTTTGAGTAATTCAAAAATGAAAAACGAAATTGTAGCTTGGCCCCGCTTGAGGTGGCTTTGTGGATTCAGTGCCGGCCTGCAAACCAAAGGGTCTGCGGTTCGATTCCCAGTCACGGCACATGCTTGGGTTATGGCCCACGTCCACAGGAAATGGGCACATGAGAGGCAACCACACATTGATGTTTCTCTTCCTCTCTTTCTCCCTCCCTTCTCCTCTCCGTAAAAATAACTAAATAAAAAGTTTAACAACACTGCAGCTTTATCACAAAAGAGGAGTAATGAATTCGGGTAACCAGCATGTTTCAAAATCAGTATAATCATTTTTCTATATTTTCTCCCATTTTAATATTAAAATTCGGATATGATTTTTAAAGTTATGAGACATCTCAGATGGCAAAGCTATGTTCTGCAGTTTTCTTTTATGATAGAAACAGCGACAGTGACTTTAAAAATTATTAAAGCTTATCATCACATTATTGCCCAAACACTGTTTTTCCTAGTGTCCTGAAATACAGATAAACTATGCTGTGTTTTTCCTCTGCCTCTTGGTTAGAAAGAATATCTCGTAAAATACTATCCTTTAGCCAAAGCTGACAAATCTTATTAAGCCCCAGGTACCATCCCTTGCTATTAGGTTTATTAAGTGATTTATAAATCGAGGATAATTGTGTTGAAAAGTTCATTATATGAAGTTTGTACCCAAAATGATGCACATGAATAGTGTTGATTTTGGAGAGTAGGTTGTATAATGATAATAAGTATGACTTACTGAATGGTTACTATGGTCCGGAAAATATACGGAATGCTGCTGACCCATGTTATCTGATTCATCCTCACAGTTCTGTGAGGTAGGTACGAGGAGTCCCCCCCACCATCTTTTACACCCGCGGAAGCTGACGCTGAAGGAAGTGAAATGGCCGAGAAGATCGCACAACTAAGTGGTAGGTGGGATATGTGAGGATTTAAACTGCGGTCTTACTACAGACCCAAAGATTCAAGCTCTATCCTCATGCCCCCTGTATTAGTAAAGATATTGGAAGAAAGAAAAGGTTAGACATTTTTCATGGAGCACTTGCTCCCTACTCATAAAAATGCCAGTTGATAAAACTCAGCCCAGTACAGTGGGAAGAAAATAGCTTAGTTATGAATTCCAAAGAATTTTGAGCAGCAAAGAGAAAAAATAAATTAAATATAATACATAAATAGGGGTTTTTTTCACTTTTCATAATAAATGACATCGTTTAGACAGTTTTTCTGTTTGGTCTCAGCCATTCCAAATATAAGGCGCATATAAATAGAAATAGAAATAGAAATAGAAATAGAAAGTGTTTTATGTTGAAATACTTCAGGGCTTTTGCACTTGTAAATTCTTTTACATTTAGCATTTTACAAAAAACAGTTCAGTATTTTAAAAAATTAAGCAAAATTTATTGCTTAGTTTGCATTACGATAAAACATCTTAGAAACATATTGTCATTGTAAATTTAATATAGGACATCATTTAGACATTATTTCCTTCTTTGATACAACTTTCTATTTCATTGTTTTTGACATCTAGTGATAGTTCCTGTAGTAGCTTTAAATAGAGCCCTTCAGCTTATTTCCCTTTAGGATTTTAAATATCTTGGACAGGAGAACTAGAATTTATAAGGAAGGATAGAGCTGCCAGAGTCACTCAGAAGGCCCAGAAAATGTTCCTTGTGAGGCTTTCTGTTTTGTCTTTTTCTTTTTTATGCCAGCTTTATTGAGGTACAATTTAGATTATCATATGGTCCACCTGTTTAAAGTGCATAGCAGCACCAGCTGGCCCTCGGGACTGCTGCAGGGGACTGCGTGGGCCTTGGGTGGTGTGGGGCGGGGGGGTGGGAGGGGTGGAGAGCAGTTTCCTCGCTGATAGAATTACTTCGAAAAGTGTCAGTGTTCTTATTTTGAGGGATATTTCAAAAATGTAGAAATCATTTTATAGAAGTTCTTTCTTTTAAATTTCAAATGACGGAAGTTAACATGCGTTTAAAACAGGAACAAAACTGTATGTATTTTTACTAGAATTAACTGTATAATGGAAACCTAAGTATTTTATCATATTTTAAAATTTTTACAAGTTTGCTTTATCTTATGCTGCTGATTTTGTAAGTGAATTCATAGGTTTTTGTTTATCAAAGCAACTATTATGTGGTGACTTGCCTCTATCATGAATTATTTAAGATTTTTATACTTTTTTAAATAAGAATCATTTCAAAACTTTAATCAGAACGCTGTCCTTCATGGTTATATGCTTATCAATGAAATTACTACAGAGGAGTGAGGGGAAGTATCCTGTAGCCAGTGTTATTCAGGAATAGCTACTGCAACTGATGTATACATTAAGAAAAAAACCCTTCAGGATTTGATTCTTCATCAAACACACAATGTGGATGTTTGATAGTGTAAGAAAGGTTCTCCTCCAGACAAGTGGATGTTAAATGTTTATATTTTATATCTGCAGAATTATTTCTGTATAACTGACTTTTTTTAGTGAAATGTCATTCAAGTCTCCTCTCTGAAGTACAGTGTCAGTAATGACCCAGGTCCTTTTTGTCACATTTGGAACAAGAGGGATCACATGTCATGCACTAGGGAACACACATTTAAATCAGCAACCAGGGTTTGACAGAGAGCCCACTGAAACGAAAGACCGACAGGAGTGAGAAGTGGTGCAGCTCAACGTGCAGTGTCTGAACGTCTCCTTAGCATATTATTTGTGTATTCTGTGCAAAATTCCTTTGGAATAAGATATTTTAGATCATTGTTGATGTTCGATATTTAGAATGAAACTAGTTTAGCCTTTTTCATTTGCTTTGAAATAGCAAGCTTGTTTTTGGTGATTTA
>NW_026555003.1:0-2910 GCF_021234165.1 Pteronotus mesoamericanus | reverse complement strand
GTTGGGGCTCCCTTATATGTTACTACCTGTTTTTCCCTTGCTGCCTTTAGGATTCTCTGTTTGTCTTTGATATTTGCCATTATAATGATGATGTGCCTTGGAGCAGGCCTCATTGGGTTCCCCTTGAATGGGACCCTCTGTGCTTCCTGGACTTGTGTGCCTTTTTCTCTCCTCAGATTAGGGAAGTTTTCCATCATTACTTTTTCAAACAGGTTCTCTATCCCTTCCTCCTCCTCTTCTCCTTCTGGCATCCCTATTATATGGATATTATTATGTTTCAGGTTGTCCTGCATTTCTCTAAATGCTTCTTCATTCTTTCTGAGTAATTTTTTATTTTCTTGCTCTTCCTGGGAGCTTTTTCCTATCTTATCCTCCAGCTCACTGATTTGTTCCTCTGCTTCATCTAGCCTGCTTTTGATTCCTCCTACTGTGTTCTTCAATTCAGAAATTGTACTTTTCATTTCCTCTTGTCTCTTATTTCTACGGATAGTTTCTATGTCCTTTTACACGCTGATATAGTTTGCAGTAAGTTCCTCGTAGTTTTCCTGTAGCTTTTGGTAATTCTCTCTGAGCTCACTGAGCTCATTGAGCTTCCTTAGAACCATTGTTCGGAACGATATATCTAAGTCTTTACATGCCTCTATTTCATTTAGTGTTCGTTGTGGGTATTTCTCCTTTCCCTTCGACTGGGGGGTGTTTCTTTTTCTTTCCATTATTTGTGAGACTCTTCTCTTTTGCTTCTGCTTCTTAAGTTGATCTGTCTTGATTTCCTGACTTTGTGGTCTTAACTTCTATGGTTGGAGACCACTGCTTTTACTTTCTGGATCTGCCTCTGATGATGTCAGATGTTGACCCTGTCTGACCTTAGGCAGTCTGTTCGGGACTTCCTTGTCTGTGGCTGTCTCCTCCAGCTGTTAATCTATTCACTCTGCACTCAGCAGGCCACCTTACACGGCTCACGGCGGGGGTGGAGTCCATCCTGGGGCCGTGGTTACTGGGTCCTCGTCGCTGCTGCCGTATGAGAGACAAGTCCGCGCTGGGATCCTGCTGGCTACTCTCTCTGTTCTCTCCCCAAAGCCTCCGTCCCCAGTCTCTCTTCAAGTGTCCAGACCTCTCCACACCCCCTTTAGCCAGGGATCTACTGTCTGTAGCTCCTACTCTGCACTCAGCAGGCGACTTAGACAGCACAGGGCGGGGTGCAATTCCACTTCGGGGTGGGGCTATTGGGTCCTCTGACACTGGTGCCGCGCAGGGGGAGTGGTCTCCGCCGGAGCAAGATGGCTGCTGCCACATGGGGGATGAGTCAGCACCAAGATCCCACCAGCTACCCTCTCAGTTCTCTCCCCAATGCCTCCTTCCCCAGTCTCTCTTCTGGTGTCTCCATCCCACCCTGCCCCCACCTTTACCGGGACCGGGATAAGTGACTGGAAATAAAAATTTATTCGTTGGCCCTTTAGAAGGCTCTTTGCGTCTCCAGCCGCCTGTTTCTGGCAGAGAGCAACTCTGCTGCTTTTCGCGGCCGGCTCTATTCTGTGTACTCTTTGGCTCTGGTGCTGAGGGTTAGAGATCCCTTTTTGGTTTAAACCCCACTCTTCTCAGGGGGATGGAACTGGCCAGTTCAATATCCTTCTGGTGTTGCCGCTGGTGGGCACTCTGCCTGCCCTCTGGAGCCTATACCGCACTCCGTACCAGTTAGATTGCGCTGAAGCCTACTTTTCTGTCTCTGAGGTTACAAGCTTCCTCTCTCACTGCTGCTCAGTTGTTGGTTCCAGGTGATTTCTCTACCACTTACTGGTAATCCCAGGTCGGTCCTGGGTGGAGGTCAGTGTGACTTCCACTCACTCCACTGCCCTCTTGTCTTTTCTACCTATTTACTATTTATTTTTAGAGAGAGGGGAAGGGCGGGAGAAAGAGTGACAAAAGTATGAATGTGTGGTTGTCTCTCCCACGCTACCCACAGGGATCCCGCCCACCGCCCAGGCGTGTGCCCTGACCAGGAATCCAAGCAGCGACCCTTTGGTTTGCAGGACACACTCAATGCCCTGAGCCACACCAGGCAGGACGAACCCCAGAAGCCTTGAACTCAGAGAACGGACCAGATGCCGTCCGCCCCGGTTAACGGAAGGCCTGAGGTAGCGTGTCAGCAGAGAGACGTGACCCATGGGAAGAGAAGAGGACCGGCAAGGCGCTCTGCAGGCCCTCCAGGCTAAGGGAAGGGGCGTGGGAGGAGACCCAGAAGGAGCTACAGGGGAGGCAGGAGGGAAACCAGGAGAGCGGCCTCAGGGGAAGACGGGGCTGCGGAAGGTTTGGGAGGACAGGGGCCCCCTTCGCCTGGGGAGATAACGACTAGGCTTGAGAGTGGCCCCGGGCCGGCGAGGGCTGGCCAGCTGGCAGTGCCCTCCCTGTGGCAGCAAAGGAACAGGTGAGTGTCATTGGAGAGGGCCCTTGCTCAGCCTGAGCAGGAGAGAGGTCGGGGCAACAGGCCACATCTAGCGGTGGCTGGACATGTTTACAGACCAAAATTACTAGAGAAGATTCCGGGAGAGGGCACAGTGGTCCCGAGCGCCTGAAGTGACCAAAGGCTGGGGCTAGAGCAGGTGAAGTAGACTTGGCATCCTCCACGGAACTGGCTGTGCAGGTAAGTCTGCAGACCCAGCGGTGACTGTTCCTTCCTCGACCAGCCTGACCTGAGGGCCCTCTGGGTGGGCTGTAGGGCCTGGAACGAGAACTCAGTGGTGATCACGTTGTCACAGGTGGGCACAGGTAACCCAGGGTCGTGGTGACTGTAGACAAACATTGAACTGAAACTACAGAGTCTATAGCTGAAAGTGAAAAAAAGCAGATAAATTAAGCCACGCAGAACATGGGAGCACCAACTCTGAGCAGAGCAGAGCAGGGCAGAGCAGAGCC